>NC_142614.1:67037256-67099756 GCF_059453375.1 Lepisosteus platostomus | reverse complement strand
TTTTAGAGATTTTACTATTGTGCTATTTAAGAGTAGGAATATTTGTTCATTTTTTTATTTAAGGAGTTTTTTAAATGGAAGAAGATAGTTCTGTTTGGGTGCAATTTTATTTTCCTTTTTGCTGTAGAACTTGAAAATTCCCCAGTCCATTTCGACATCTCTGAGGTAGTGATATTTGAGCGCTTGTAACATCTTTTAAAATACCCTTCTCGGACCCATGCGACCAGACAGGGAGGCAGTGTGTTCAGTAGTTCCCTTAATTCAAGCTATGACAGAAAATAGGGGAAAGCAACGATATTCACTTCAATAACACATCACCTCCCCACTGTGATGTAGAAAGGGACTTAGTATAGGGACTACTATATAAAAAGAGAAGGTTAATCCATGGAAACAAAAGATTACTGGAAAGTGCTTTGTTTTATAACCTCTTCAATTTGCCAGCATAATCCTTAAGTATTGTGCTGCATTAGGGCTGTACGTTATCAAAGTTTCGGCAAACGCTCTCTGAAGCCACAGATAGGAGAACATTAAGTTGCTTGGTTTTTTTTTATTTTGTTTTTAACCAGCACTATAATACGTAATCTCTTTAAGCCTTTAGTGTTCATTTTTGGATGATCAGAATGACAGATTTGAGGAGCACCAACACAGCCTTTGATGATGATAGGTTAGAGGTTGTATCTCTGCCTGTGCAAACAGACAGCCAGTTTTTTTTTTTTTGTTGTTGCACATGTCTGTACAGCTGTTAATGCCACAGACCTTTGCTGGCAGAGGAAATCTCACGACTCGGGAGTGAAAGGATATATTCATGTTAAGATGAAAAGATTCCCTTTGTTACAAGAATGAACCCATGATAGGTATCGATCATCACCATTTCTGTGATCATGATTCTTTGACTCATATCTGCGTAAAGTGTGAGGATGCATGAGAATCCTAATTCATGTCCTCAGAAAACCTTTGTTGTCTTTTTTTTTCTGTCAGGTGGAAGCTTGTGACCTACTGATTTTTTAAAATGCATTAAATTAAGCAAAGACAGAAAGAAAACACCTCTCATAGTTAAAACATATTACCTTGGCTTGTAGCAGTTTTCTTTTGGTGGTTGGGATCAGGAGGAAAGTGTTACAAAAAGTTTTCAGATAACACTGGTTTGCCACATCTACACAAGAGCAGAACTTTCATGAAGGCGGAATTGTATACTGTATAGTCGAGATGGATTTACAACTATGAAGTGCTGCACGTTGTATTTAAATCCTGTTGATTTCATGGGATTCCAGTAATTTTCCAATGAAGTTGTGTTTGTTTTTATCCTTTTCTGCCTTTAGTAGGCAACTTGTAAAACTGCCTTTGTGTGATTGGCTTGTTAATCGCCGACCACGTAGCAACAAGCTCTTTGCATCAGGGAGGAGGGCAGGGAAGTCAGGTCTGGCCTCCCCAACGCCCGTGCAGCTCAGTTCTGTGGCTGCGCCTGTCTCAGTTTGCAGTTTAGCCGATTTCAGTGACCAGGACCCACTGGCACTGCCAGTACATGAGTGACCATGCCTCGTGCGTCTACCCAATAGATAGCCAGCACCACTTACTCAGACCAGAAAAACAAAGCTCTAGATTATCTCTAAACCTCTTTGTTGTGCGAACTTGCCTCTGTCTGGGCTGCATACCACTGCATCATTTCCTAGAGTTCATGGCTGGCACGTAGAAGTCGAGTCTTTGAGCAAAAGGACATTTTTAAACTTGACAGATATTCAGTGAATCCATTTTTGATTGTATTTTATGTAGTTCACGCATGTACAGTGAATAGCATCCATTTTCATGCATTGTAGCTTTTATAGTATGAAAGCAAACTGTGGGTGTCAGAAGTCTTGAGTTTTCAATAGTTTGAAGCAATGATGGAGGAGTTATGATAATAAAGCAAATCATATATCACTGTTTAATTCTGCTGTGTGTTGTTCTGGTGAAATGAAGAATATAGTAAACATTGTCAAGCCCTTGTAGAGAGAAAGTACAGTATGGTAATTGCTTAAAGGGGACAGCACTGTGTACACATTGTCCCCAAACCTGTAGCTGTTATTTGTAGAATGTTAACTTTGCTCTTTGAGTCTTTTCCAAATGCACGGATGTTGGTAAATTTGTGTAGTTTGTACAGCAGACAAATATCCCAGACATAGTGGCTTGCAAGCGTGGTGTCTCATCTAGGATATAGACTACCTCCTCCACAGAATATGTTTGTTGCAAACCCTGTGTTTTCTCTAACAAAAAGATTAACTAAAATAAGAAATGAAGATATGGGATTCCACTTTTCATTTGGGTCCGTTTAATTCACAGTTTTATTGGCCAATACAAGACACAGTGATGGGGCCAGTGAGGGATGTGAAACTTTTCACATGGGAGGGGAATTCCTGCCTTAAAAAAAGGCCTCTCCCAGGAAATATTAAATATTCTGGTTCCTTTCTATTTTTTGCTGTTCGTCTTTGTATCTGTTACAGGTTTTAGTACATTGGTTAACTTCAGCAACATTAGCTCATTAGAGATTCTGAGCCTACCCCCTTTCACAGTGCCTGCTGTGGAGTAGCGAAGACCAGGCCTGACCCAGACCTGGGCTGATTGGCCTGTCTCCAGGGCTCCTTCTTTAATAAAGAGTGCCTTTGAAGAGTCGTTAGGAGTAACGATGCATTTACTGCTGTAACGCTCACTCTCTGCCAACTTTCGGTCTTAATCCAAGGGGCATTTTAAATGGGGGTAGGCGGGTGGTGGGGAGGAGGGAGTCTGTATCTCAGCAGTGTGTATTAAGGACTTCTGTATTGCCAATGAGAAGCTCTTCAAATTTGTGCTTTAAACCCTTTTAAAAAGAGGGTGGGGGGATTTGCTTCTGAGGGAAATCCCTGAAGACAGGAACAGTTTTGTTCAGAATTGAAATGTAATTAATATTCCCCTTCAGGATAAATACTTTTAAAAAATTCATTTTTTTTCCCTTTGTCATTTTTTAATATTATTTGATCGACTTCATGGGTAATTTTCTTTACCACAGGGTGTGTTCTTATATTTCTACATGTGAACGGTATTCTACAGTACATTCAATGTAGAAATTTAATAATTTGGTGTCTCTGAACAGATGTTTCCTCTTTCAATTCATGATCATGGTTTCAGTAAGTAGTCATTGGCGGTGTATTCTCCACTTATGTTTTACAGGGTAGAGCCACTGCCAGTTAGGTAGACTTGAAGCACTTGTCGATGTCTTTTGTTGGCAGCAGATACTTTTCCTTTGTGGTGAAGCAAAGAATGAAAATCCTACCCAGTCATTCTCCTTTGGCGGAAAACAGATTATATTTGAGATACCAATTTTTTTCTGGTGAAACATCAGTTCTTAAAAGAGCAAAAACACCTTATTTCTTTTTGTAACCATTCTGATTATTTATGAGACAAAGCACGAGCCCTTCATCAGGGGTTATGGATTCGCTGGAAAGATGCACACCTGCTGGGTTGTGATTGCACCTACCTGATAATTTCCTCAGGATATTATTTAAAGTTCTCTCTCAGATATTAGTGATTCTTGTTTAGTTATTTGTGCTTTCATTCATGTCTTCAAAGTTTGGCCTTTATGTTCTGTTGTATTTGTTTATTTATTCCTAAATATTTGCTAAGGGTAGCATGAAACTGCACATGTATTAACCCAATTCCCTGCAGTTTGCATATGTATTGTTCTTTTATTATAAAAAGAAAAAAAAAGGATTGTGATTCATGCATCAAAATTGAGAGAGAGAGTCAGAGTGATGCCTATAAACAATCATAATCCTTCCAAAATAAATAATTACTTGAAATGCTGGTATCCCTGTGTTCAGTAGAAGGGGAAAGAAACATTTTTTAATACTTTACATGGGCGGGGAAATGCAAAAATTTGAAGTTAAAATTTTTTTTCCTGCTTTTATCTGTCCACAATAAATCCAAGGTGTCTGACAAACGTAGTGTTCCATCTCAATTTCTGATCCTCGTTAAAGTAACTAGTAATTCACCTTTCCCGTAACAGGTCAGGAAGTGAATTGTTAAATATTAAACACAGAAAGAAAATGACTCTTCTTTGTTCATGTTTTTCAGTTTTCAATTAAAACTCACTGTGTTATAGACCATCTTCTGCTTGTGCATTGCGGGTTTCTGTATTTTATAATTTTTAAAAATAAAGAAGATTGAAAGCTTGCTCTTTAGAAAGATGGCCTCTGCTGGACTGAATTAACCTTCCCTGACCAGCAGTGGGTGGACAAAACAAGTTCAGCACCCCTGGCTGTGCAGTGTGGGGGAGAAGGGGGGGTATCTAGTATTTCTTTCCCTAGAGTTTTCACTAGAAAATTAATGGCGATTGTCGAGGGCAACAAGGTTTACAGTAAAAGGCACTTAGGAAGACAGTGCTCCTGATGCTGAGAATAGCAGAAATATCTCAATTTAAAGCAGTGTATTGTATGGACAACCCATGTAAATGCCAAATACAAAACAAATAAGCACCGCATTGGCGGTGAACTGTTGTTTCAAATACTGGAGTTTAAGAAGTGCACTCTTTTGACTTATCAGGCAGTATTTTCTTCATTTTAAAATGTGCTGGTATTCTGTAATGGTGCTGTTAAGCACATAACACTGACTCCTTATCTTCCTACAATAGTTCATCCTTTGTTTCAACACTCATTAAGGCTATGCTGAGGTGTGAGTAATGGTTCATTATAATTTGTGACCTTGCTTCTTTTATTATAAGGTTCCTGCTGTGTGTTTTTCTAATTTTTTTCATCAGGCTTTTAGGCAATTAAATGAGAGGAATATTGGCATTCATGCCCTGTACAGTGGTTTCTGAAATTACCTTAACATCTGACCAGCTAACACAATTAGAGTGATGAAGTTTTGATTGAATTAAAATGGTTATAAAAAGGGGAACTTGATGTAGTTCAGGTAGTTGGAGTATAATTTAAGAGAATAGCTCCCCTGCCTAACCTCCTAGTATTGTGTCACTTGTATGTAAATTCCTTTTCATTGTAGCACACAATGAATACCATAGTGAGCATATAGAAATTGTATACAAAAAATGTGCCTATTGTGTTGTTTTCTGTATTTGTTGTCTTCACATTTTTTGCCATATCTCACCTTTTATTAACAAAACAAGTTATTGTCATTATACTTCTTTGTTATATAAATTAATACATTTACATTATCAAGTAACACATATAAAATACTTGTCTTTGGTAACAATATTGTGAATTTTAAACAAAACAAAAACTGATACATTTAAATGCAAGATTTTCTATTGTGAATGTATATTTATTACTGACAGAGGCATACCTGCATGTTCCAAATTTTCTTTACACCTATGGTCCTTCTTATAGCATAGTCTGCTTTTTTTCTAAATGATTAATTCTGATAGTGCGATCGTTTGATCAATACTGAAGATGATGTGGTGCAGATGTGTTCTTAAAGAGGGAAGCCAGAGCCATTTAGAGGTTAAATCCTGCAGAGGTCATGAGGAACAGGCTTTGTGTATGCTGGATCTATGTCAGCATTACATAATTTCCATCCAGTACTGTTGCTCTAAGGAAGGTTTTGTTTAAATTCTTTTGGTAGTGACCCACTGTGTTTTGGATTTTGCTAAAGGTATTAAAAAGAACAGCACTTAATGGTTTTATGCCAAGTCTCGTGTCTTTGGATTTCTTTTTCATTTGGCCTAATGTTCATTTCACTCCCGTTTACTGCTCTTATACTATTTAAGCGCATTTACATGTTTTAACAACAGCTCATGGGTGGTGACTCAAAAATATCTAAAGATGAGACTTTGAAAATATGGTAGACATCCTTCAAAGCAGTATTAGCGTTTTTAAAACCAGAATATTATACTAGCAGGAGATATTTTGTTGTGATTCATTAACGCTGGCAACGATCAGAGAAAATGTATCTCAGAAGAATATGATAAAATGCAGGACTATTTCTAGGACAGGGTCTCTTGTCTTATTGGCACACAGGGCACACAAACTTGCACAACTTAGTAACACTTATTAATAGAGCCAGCATGTATTTGAACGACGGAAGAAAACCAGAGCATCCTGAGAAATCACCTGTGGACACCAGGTCACCAATCCCGGGCAGAAGGTGTCACAGTGCAGAAATGCAACCCAACCCAAGGACTGTAAGGCAGTAACTCTCAGTGCATCGATGCTGCCTTACTAGTATGTAGATGGAAAAAAGGTTACTGATAATATCTCGGTTTTTTTTAAAGACTGTGAACAGATAATATTACCACATGAACCTAAGCTACTGTAGTTTATTATGCAGCGTTTGATCAGAAATCATACCGTGTACTGGTCTAAGTAGAGCATCAGGTTAGAACCCAGCTGCGCAAATATGCACACGAATGATTCTGTAGGTATTTAATGTGTCATTCTGTATCAGCGTACAACAGGGCTATCTCAAATTGTTCATATTCTGTGCGTATTCTGGGAACAGGCCGAAGAAGACAGTTTTGTTAATGGTGTACGGGACCCAATAAAAATGACATTTCAATCTGCGTTTTTTTGTGTCAGTAAAAATGGTGTTGGGGGTTTCTCAGAAATAAAAACTTCTTTTTCACTTGGGGGAGAAAAAAAAAAGATAATTTCATAGACTTGGTCAGATAATGTGAAAGAGAGTGTGAAGCCTGTGCTGATGTATGTTGTGGGGGGGGAAGAATGATTATTATTGCTTATAAGAAAAAGCAAGATAGAAGAACCCATTCAAAGAATTAAAACTGTAGCCAAACACCTTAATTGTGATGCATTTCCTAAGTCTCTGTCTTCTATTGTCGGCCCTGCTCCGATGCCATATGGTCTACCATGGAACATTTAACTTGTCAGATATAATGGATTGTCCTGGAAGCAGATTTTTGCTTTGAGCGCTCGGCTTCTTTCTTGCATTTCACTTTGGGCTGCAGGCTGCAGGATGAAGGATCATGGTGCAAAAGCGCTGAAGAGTCGCACAGTTGATTCCCCTTAAGACGGTGACCTAGATGGCGTGAAACTTTACCCATGTAAAGAGACATTATCCCAGTTGCTGGCCCTAGCAGGCTTCCTGTCACTATCGTTTAACTCCTCTGGAATTAATAGGTTGTGCAACTAATACAGAAATAAAGTTCATGGAAGAGGTGCTTAAATTTATGGGAAGAAAGGAAATCTTCCTGTTTTATCTCTTGTTTGTTTGTGTTAGAGATATAAGATGAAGGGATCCCACATGTTATCTGTGAAGAATACAGATGACATACTGTGTTTTTGGATTTCTTTTATTATTCTGTTTAGCTTATCTTTCATTCTGGATGGCTAATCGCACCCAATATGATCTCATCCCAATAATAATATAAACAAAATAATATCCACATGAGTGTCCTATCAAATAAAGTGTCCATTCTGATGTAATATAACCTCATGTTGGCTGTTCTGGTGATTCTGAGCTGAATACCTCATTAAAGTCCCATCACTGAGTATCTGCTGTTAGTTCTTGATGTGTGTTTGTTGAACAGCAAAGGTCTTGGTCTCCACTGACTTCTTCTAAGGTTTTAGGTAGCTGACGTCCAGTTTGAAACAATTGAATTATTCAGCACAGGTAGAATGTATATGTTCTCTAGTGTGCCTTTTGAATATACAGCAGGTAAAAACAAAAACTTTACTCCTTGTCTAACAGCAGTAAACCCGGTCAATTTTACCTCATATTAAAAAAAAATGCTAGTCTTTGTGCCAACTTGAGTTGGCCCTGAGCCCAAATCTGGCTGCAAACCTTTCATTTATCATTAGTTGCCACAGTGGCAAAGAATAAATATTTAGATATGTGCATAGCTTAACTGGATTTATGTTTTTGTGTTTTAAGAAGGGGGAGAAAAATGAGAAAGTGACATTGTCTTCTCACATAGTTTTCTATTGATCAAACAACAGACGATGGGGAGTTACAACTCAGATGCTCTATTACTAAAGCCAATAGGTGGCAAAAATAGTCAAATGTGACCTTTACAGAAAGGTACGCGTTCAAGTTTTAGTTGAAGCCCCTTGAAACATAATTAGCCTAATCAAAGGATTATGCCAAGCCTTTGAACCAAAGAGGACGAAGATGAGCTTGATCAGTCTCCTCCACCTGGCGTCATCGAATGCCAGATCAGTAGAGGACGCTGTGAGGCACTGAGGTGAAACCTTCCCCTGTCCACTGGAACAAATAGGCCAGTGTGGCACTCCTCAGGGAAGGCTAGGAGCTCACGATGCCCAGGACACAGATCGGCGGCCCCCTGATTGCACCTTACACCGCTCAACAGCGTTTCCTTGCAGTGAGATGAGCTGCGGACATTCTCTGTGGAACAGCCTTGTTCTTTGTGGGTCAGCTGGAAAGAAGAATAAGAAATCTTTGATTTAGTGTTAGATAATTGAGCAGTGGGACTTCTGTCGATGGTTCTGCTGATGGTTCGGAATCTGCATCTCCAAACTTCAGGTCCTGGGGAAGGGTAAAATAGGGGATTCTTCACCCAAATCTGTCTACTTTCTCTGATTAGTTGTCAACTGCTTTTGCTATATTTTGCAATAATATTAGGTAATTCAGAATAACAACATTTATTTACATTTATAAATTGGAAGTGCAGTTGTTTATTGCAGTTCCCGGAATAAATATGCTTTGCCTTTTGTGTGTGATTACCCCATTGTTAGGACGTGTAAGTTCAGATCGCAGCTCTTTTCTTCAAACAGGTCTCACTCTAGCAGGTGCAGCCCACCCCCATCTACAGCTGTTTCTGACAGATCGCCCGCTTTCAAAAGAGAGAGCCACCTTCTCCGTCTGAAGGATTTCACTAATAATTGCAGCACATCAAGAAGAATATGGTTTAAGCAGAGGAAACCTAAGATTGCAGTTCAACAATTGAATTTCTGAGGCATTCATTAAAGCTGTATTCCTGTTTATTGAGGGACTGGTGTTAAGCACATTATGAAACGCGATATTTTTATCTTTCATGCATATATATTGATTTTAAATTAAATGTGATCTTTACTTAATAAAAATACACACACACGTGCACATACAGTACACACGTTAAATCTAACCGAACAGAGGATTATTTTTCAATTGGTTAAGTTTTTCTCTAGCTAGAAAGTCTTGCAGCTGACCCCAGTATTGGCAGCACAAAAATGTTCTCAGGGAAGTTGTGCCGTAGAGCCTTCTTAGGATATTCTGAGTCCATTATTCTTTGATCAAAACTGTTTCTGTAACAATTAACGGATATTCTGATGTATGACACCAGGTTTGTCTGCAGTCACTTATAACAGTCTGATAATTGCACCTAGAATATTCTTGTCTTGGGGTTAACAATGTGCACAATTCTGATTCTTAACAATCAATTACATTTTTATTTTCATATGTATTTTCTTTAATATAAAAAGACGTACAATCTTTGTTTATACAGCAGTGTTAGTATAAGGGATGTTACAATCTTACTGATGTTAAAAACGTACTGACTTTTCAAGCGCTCCTTAATGTGTATTTTAAATTAAACCATCATTTCTTTTCGTCTTAGAAGCTGAGTCAATACTGTCTTGAAATTCAACATTTTATTGGCAGGAGATGTTTTTTTTTAAATCACAAAAACTTGATACTTTTCTGGTGTACCTTGGAAATTCGTTCTACGGTGAATATTAATGCACTGGTTGATTTTGCCAAAGGCGAATTATTGAGGTCTTATGTTATAAAGGCATCAAGGTATGTTAGAGCTGTCACTGAAGCCCCAGTTTTCAAGCAGTAAAAATCCAAAGGTACTTCTTTAAGCAGTGTTTGTCAAAATAAATTTGATCCACTTTCCTTACACCTGATACTTTGATGCCACTAAACGTATTGTAAATGTTTTTTTTATCTCAGTTATACTTTATCGTGCACAGCGCAACAGAGAAATGCACAACAAAGATATTTTGAATGTACGGATGGATTTTTTCTAAACCAGTATCGCTTTTGCTTAGTAGGTTTTATTTCTTAAATTGTCTATTGGCTATAGAACAAGACCACAAAGTCTTCCAGATGCCCTTGTCTGATATCTCTGGAAAAAGGCGGGAAGATAAATCCAAGTGTAGATTTATTATATAGAGTTCACTGAAATGGAAACAGGACTTCCAGGTTAGTCTCTCAAGTAGGCAGTTTGGTTTTGTTTGTACAATGAAAGGAAAATGTCACACGTTTTTCTCATGCTTATTTGGTTGCACGCATACAGCTGTTTGGCTTAGTATATTTTATTTGTTTGTTTAGAGAAGTTTATAAATGCAAATTATTTCCATTGCTAAATTAATTCTTCCAAAAGCATCATTCCACTTTTAAGTAGTTCAGGTAAGTAACTGCATCAGCATGCGTAGTCTGCAAAGGAACAAGTAATAGGTTTATTCCATGCTGAAAAGAGAAGAGAGAAAACACAACGTTGTGTTTTCTGTCTTCTCTTTTCAGCATGGAATAAACCTATTACTTGTTCCTTTGCATCCTGTTTTTAATATACATTTAAATTACATATATATACATTGAAAGGCCACATCTGGCAGGACAGTTTTTTATGTAAAAAAGTTTCAGTTTACCAGTAAAAAATCCTGATGTTTGATTCTAAAGGTTCCTTTTCTTTCAACCCCATTCTCTTATCCTTAAGACCACAGGAACGTTTTGACAACTGCCATGTTTTCAGAGATGTAATCCATGCATGACGTTTTGAAGTTAACTGTTTGGAGCAGAAGTGATGTCAAAGGAGTGTACTACTTTATCTAGTTAGACCCTATGACTTTGCCATCAAGAGGAAAGCCGAAGCATTTGTGACTCATTAGATAGGCAAGTGTCAGCTTGTGTTTGTGATATCTGCAGTATAATATACTTTGTCAGTGTAAAAGCCTGTAATTTGTTTTAAAAAAATGTCTAGACAGTTGAAGTACAGATGTTAACAGCACCAAAAATAAAAAAGTGGCTTAACTTTGGCCCACATTGCCTTTTCTGTTCTTCATATGCAAGTTCATAGGTATTCCCAACATGTATTCTGCATTACTGAGAATTTTAAAAACAACTTTAAAATTAAATTCCAGTTGTCCGACCTCCTCTTCTAATGTTGTATTATTACTGTAGCTGACCCCTGTATTCAAGGCAGTTTAAAGGATTGTGTATAAAAATGCTACAAGTGCAGGGTGGCACAGTAGTGTCGTGGTGCATTCACAGAGCTCGGGCCCTGGGTTCATTTCCACATCTGCAGTGCTGCTCGCGTGGGTTTTGTATGTTGTCCCCGTGTTTGTCTGGGTTTCCTCTGGGCTTTTCTTCCCATAGTCCAAAGACATACTGGTGAGTTATTTGGCTTCTGGGGCAATCGACCCCAGGTGTGGGTGTGTCTGTGTGTCTGCAGAAAACAATTCACTAAACAAGAAACAATAAACAAAACAATTATCTGCACACAACACAAAACAGAAAGAAAAAACGAAGTCATCATTATTAATAAGGATATGTTATGGAAAACATGCTCTTTTGTGTAGTGCTCCTGCTTATTAAGTAATTATACAGTAATGTCTATTAATAAAAGTAATAGCAAAGCTTGTACAAGACTATTAGAGTCCAGTGGAACAGAGTCTTTGTGAATATGGGGCACCAAACTGCATTTAGTGTTTCTTAGCATGACTTGTTATTTCATGCACATTGTGTTGGTTATTTTTCTAGATGTTTCCTCGAAACCTTTCTGTGCCATTTGTAATTTCCATTGTCAATAAATGCAGATTATTGCTTTGTAGAAAACTTTATTATGCCTTTTACATCTTTATTTTTGCAGAATAACTTTTGACCTCCTCATTTAAGATGAGCCACATGAAATGATAATGTCCGTTTTTCCTGGAATTTACAGCCTTTCCAAGGTTTTGCTTTGGTGTTTATCACCACTGTTAAACTCATGGGAAAATTGCATTCTGGTCCTATCAGAAGTCGAATTGTTTGAAGCTACCGGGGTTTGTACTTTTCTTTGTAGGACTGGTTTTCTGAATTACAAACTTATCTATGTCTGAAATATATAGTTTCTGTGAAGTTTGCATGTTGGGAGAGACCCCTTCATGATCAAATGTCAGTTATTTATGAGTTACCAATACGTTATTAAACGATAAATCAATTTAATCATAATTTGCCAATCAAATTAGTTTACTGCAGGATCTGGGAAATAAAAACCCATAACTGTCATTTTTCACTGTGACTGTACGATCCAATGGTAATCATTCCAACATGTGCAAAATTAGAATGCATTCGTCACTGCTTATTGATAATAATAATATAATCAGAGATATTGGGGATGCTTTAGGATACACAGCACTCACAGAGCTGGCACCTATGCTCGGAGCGGCATTCTAGCAAGATTGTCTTGCAGATGGTGCGCTTCAGTCATTTTGTTGACACATACATAAAGAAGGTTACAATGAGCAGGAGACCATTTGAACTATCTGGCCCAATTGGTAGGTAGAAATTAATTGATCACAGGATTTCAGCCAGTCATGTGTTCAAAGAAGCCAGGATATCAGTGACTAGGTAGCTTGTTCCATTCTTCTGCAGGCCTTCGTGTAACAAACAGGCCTTAGTTTCAAACATGCCGTTTCAAACAGTTTTAAACGTGTAGGTCATTTATCTATGGAAGTTCTGATCTTGTATCCATGGCAGTCTGAAAACAATTAGATACATAGATGAGACAGAGGTGACAGTCCTGGGCCCGGTGACCCTTTACCTTCCAGGTTGTAGCCTGTTTGTCACAGAACTTGCTTCTCTTAGTACTCTTCTGTTTGTTGAAGCAGAACATCTCATTCCTGGCCACCTTCAATCATGTGAACTTCATTTGATTAACATGCTGTAAGCTTTTGAATGCCTTGTTATAAGATCATATAATTGACCCCAAAACCAAACACCAAACACCAAGCACCTGGTAGTTTTATGAAGGAGAAAAATATTAAGTACTGTAACTAAGAGTTAGAAGCCATAAGTAAATCGTTACTTTCCCAGTGTCTGAAACAATGACTGAAAAGTTTCAGAGAGCTCATTATATGCAAAATGAGGGTGATCTGAGCTTGCTGCTTCAGGATTTTTGCTAAAAAAGTTCAGATTAAATAGAACAGTTTGTTTTCTTTGGCCCGAGGCATGGTGTATTTTAACATGTGATTGTAGAAGACTACGTTTTACAGCTACAGGAGCAAAATCAGATTTCGTGGAGTCATTGGGCTTAGTAGCAAATGGACAAAGAGCAGTTAAGCAAGCTTTGATAAGGATCTAGTCACATAAGATGTGTCAACAAAAGTAAACATAAAATAACATTTTACATTTTAAAATGATAAAACAAGAAATAGTCCAGGGAAACTCAAACCTATGAAAGTTGGAGAGGGTTTTGCCATTGTTGTGAGTGAATTACCTTAATGTCTTGTTATTCAGTAAGGGGAAGAAAAGCAGACATATGAGCTGGTTGAAAAAAATATTTAATGAACTATTTTATTGAGGGTGGATAGAACAACTCTAGGATTAGTGCAGTCCCTCTCAATAAGAGTCAGAGATATCCTGGAAAGCTTTGTAATCCATCTGTTAGTTGTAACTAGGACACCAGGAGCAGAGGATGCAAACCTTGCAAAACTTCCGCTGATTCTGAATTCATTATGCCAGCCTTGAATGTTAGTCTTGGATGCATTGTTTCTCAATGATGCCAGGGTTTTCTGAAGATTCACAGTTATTGCCTTTGGTGGTGTCTTGTCCCAAACCACTTGGCATGGTGTAGCAACCCTCTTAATAGTCTTAAAGTTATTGGTGTTTTGACATCACATTCGAAACTGATGATTTCTGTTTTTTTTGGTTTCTTGTATCCTACTGTTGTCGTATCACATTGTTCACCTTAGACCTGTAGGTGGCAGTCTTCCGTTTGTACCATCATTTCCACTTCATGGAGCCAGCATGTTAAAGGATGCGTTCCTTCAGATCCTTTAGATCAGACATTAAACGAAGGTCTTGACAAGGCAGTTTTCGTCAGAGAAAGGGTGTTCACTGTCCTTGCTAAATTCCACTTTGGGGTTGTTCGGTCTAGTACTCCTCAATTTCCCTTTTAATTAAATCAGTGAAGTTAATTCTCATTTCTCCACCTCATCTGCTGTGTGGTAAGGATGCCGAGATGTAACCACTGTCTCGTGTCATTCAGGTAATGCAGCACTTCAGTGGTGGATGAAGTGTGTCGTTGTATAGGTGTGCATCAAAATGTTGGATAGTGTTCAGTCTTCTTTTCTGAACCAGTTACAGCTCATCAATTGCATGAATACATATGAACATTAATTTCTGTTCCTTCTAATGCTTATGTTTCAACCCTAGATTTTCTGGTTACAGAATTTGGGACGTTTTCATGAATTTGCAGGTTATTGAAACTAATGTGTCTCTGTGAATAGATTAGTCTTGACCAGTCTCTGATGTTATTTATGTAAAGATTGTCATTATATATATATATAGTTATTTATATTCCTTAATTCCTTTTACACAACCAGCGCTTGAATTGAGTATGTAGGTTATTGAGATTTATAGTTACATGGACTACAGTGTAGTTACATGACCTTTTCATGATTATTTTATCATGATTATTTCATGATTATATTGCCAGGTGACATCAGGTTACATCATAAAACACAAAAACATTTGAGAGTTTTGAGCCTTTGAAAATACTAAAATTATAATTAAATCCTCATTTTGGAGCAAGCTGAACATTTTTGCTTTTAAAACTCAGGCTACTAGATTTACTTGTACAAAAGCAGTTTAGATTTCTGTTCCAAAAAATGCCACTGAAAATTGATGGTACAGAGTACATATCTAAACACGGGATTAGTGAAGGACAATACACAGTGCTGAATAAAATGAAATAATCTTCACTGGTATCCTATCTACTGTACTCGCAATGGACTGTGTTTCAGCAGAGTCATGCCTGTGCTTTTGAATCCAGAGTTCTAGGAAACCAAAGGACAATTGCTTTCCTAATACAACCATGTGTAAAGTTTTAGAATTAAGTTAATATATTTACAAACATTTTTAATTTGCTTTTCCAATTCAGTTATGGTATGCAGTTCCCAACATCGATTAATTAGGTTTACAAGTTAAAAGACAAAATAGTCATCTCTTTAGATGAAACAGCCAAGTTGAATAATTACAGTCTCTGCTCGAGTTTATACATAATAGAACAGCTATATGCCGATATGAGGCAGGTAACAGGTGGGAGCAGTAGTCTCTAGATTTATTGATCCAATTCATTTTAGACATAACTGTGGAGATACACGTCTTCACCACACCCTAGATATGCGTGTTAATTAGTCAATGAAGATCTGTGGTCAGAGTGAAAATGAGGGTACTTTTATTATGTATTTCACCTGATCACTGCGGTATACTAATAATCATTCACAGGTACTGTACTGTCTAGTACCATTTTTCAGTTTCAAAAGCAGGGACAAATAGATAAATATGAAATTGTGATTATAGTTTTCTACCTAACCCACACATTCCTGGGGTAGCTCAGCTAGTCACAGACTCAGACATTTTCAGAGGCGTTTGAACTGCCTGTGATTTTACAAAACTCTGGGAAAATGATATTGTCAACCTCAGCCACGATCACCAAGGAAATGCCTAATGTGCAGCTGTTTGTCTCATTCTCTCAACACCTTTTAGGGAAAATCCTTTTTTAACATACTGTCACATGCTAGCCTGTGTGGGGCATGAAGTTATTTCATTTAGAGAGGTTTCTAATTTCTAAGCAGAGCTGAAGCAAGCCAAGATGACTTCAAACGCTGTCTTTGAACATGTTTCCCTGTCATTGCTGTTATCCTCACATTCTTTTGCTTTGCTGACCTGCATATTTAGCCATGTATGAAAGCAGTAAAAAATATCTCGCTACTCTGGAACCAATCCAGAGAAGTATGACCAGATACGTTCCTGTGTTTAAAGGAATGTCCTACACTGACAGGGTGAAAGAACTGAATCTTTTTGTTCTTGATCATATAAGAATACTCTGGGACATGATTTCAGTATTCAAAATACACAAAGGCGTTGAGAAATTCAAGTCAACACCAACACAAACCAGAGGATAAAAGTGGACATTTCTACGTCCAGGTGTGGTTAAATACAGCAAAACCTCTTTACATAAAAAGTTCTGGGAGTCGATAACGATTATCCAGCCATGTTTTTGAAGCTGATATTCCACTTCTTTCAAGAAATATCTGTGGTAGATTCTTGGATCAATTGTATGCTAGCATTCAACTGGACCTTTGAATTTACAAAGGAAATTACAATTACAATTCAAAAAGGAAATTAAACTGTTAGGATCTAGATGGACTGAACAGTTTTATTCCCTTCATAAACTTTCTTGTGTTCTTATATCATGTTGAATTTTCAGTAATTATTTTGCTTTGCACCACTAAGTTAAGATATTTGTTCTCTGTGTAATTAATTGTTGTATATAAATATGTGATATGCTACTGAGTCTACTAAAAAGACAACTATAAGACAAAAAGGCTCTGCTTTTTCATTATGATATCAACAACAGGATAGCCACAAATTTATGTTGAATGCCCTGTATTTTACACACCAGACAACACTTACAAAAGCTAAAAACAACTATCTTAAGCACTATGAAAGAGTTGGTTATGCAAAAATATTCTAGAGTCCAGCTTTCAAACTGCAGTCTTATGCATTGTGACATCTCAGAAACTGTAGTTGGGGTGATTTGACATTAAAAAAGAAATGGAGAAAATGTCCACACCCTTTAAATCATCAGGACCTTCAATGTCAGTTGTTGCAGAAAACAATGAAGTAAGTAATTCAATTAAATGCCTAATATTTAGTACTTGTTTTTACAAAATGTGGGCTGGTACCTGTCAATATGAGAGTAAAAAATACCACGTCTTGTATCTAGTCCTATAGATGATACTTTCAGTTACTAATCATTAGTTGTTCATGATTCATGATTGTGTATAAGATTGAAACATCTCGCTGAGTTGTAAAGCATATGATTATTATCTTGTAGGCTTTAACGTTTATCTTGATGACAAGCTGTATAGGTGACCTTCAAAATTTGAAACTGTCAGAAGCTGTTTGTCCTGACAATGGGACTGTCAGTAAGAGGTAAAGTAGCATACTGGTGATTTGATCTGTTACCAAAGGAAGTGATTTGTTTAGAGTTCACCATTTTAACATTTTTTTCTCCATTAAAGACTGTGGCACCTGATACGAAGTAAACATATGACTACTTTTGTTCTCTTTCAGTGTTAAATGATTTATTACAGTAGGAATGTGTGTGCTGGAGGCAATGGTGATCAGGGAGGGGGTAGGAACAGGGATTGACATGCGAATGAAAGTGTTATGTGTAAAACAAGCTCTTCTCTGTTTTTTCATTTTCTTCAGAGAAAGTGCAAGTTTGATTGTTAAGGAAGGTAGGATGCCACAGTCGTGAAACTTTCTTTTCATTCTCTTAGATTTCAGACCACGATGTCACTGTCAATAAGCACACAAACTTGTTCAGCCAATGACCCCTTAGAAAGTTTCAAGAAGGGATGGATACATTTTATTGTACACAGCTTCCTTGCATTCAGTTGAAAGGTGACAAATTGGATCTGATGAGAAGCCATAAAGTTTGGCAAGAATTAAGTCACCTTAACACAATGGATTTGGAAGCCCAACGTTTCCTGTTTGAGGTGTGCAATTTAAAATAAATATGAATAAGCAACACTCAAACCATGTATTGAAATCAACTGGACCTTTTGACTTCAGTGGACACTGGTGAGTTAAAAGACAGAAAAACAGGGGCTATGGCTTGGCATTGCTCTAATAAATTTCATTTTCTGCACATCAGAATAAAACAGTCAATGATCAGCTTAGTTGTCACATTTTAAATTTTTCAATAATTCACTTATTTTATTTTGGGTGTTGCTAGGAGGATTCTGCGATGTTGTTACTGACAAGGTAAAACCACAGCACAAATCTGTTGTTGACCATACTTATATTCCGCTATGCTAAAAAAGAAATTAAACCGGTAAATCAGATGTTTATGCTCATGACTTGCTCAAGTCATACTGTGACCTTATTTTGATTGGTAAATAAAGGTTTAAGGGTCTGGTGTTAAATGAACAAAACACCCTGCTTTGTCTTTTTTCCCTAAAGATAAACACACAATGAAACTTCATACTGACAAAACCTACGAGTCTTGTGACAAAAAGTTTGGATAGTTAATGTAGAATGTAATGAATAAAATGAGAAACAAATGTAAAACCAGAAAAGAATTCTAAATACAAGTCAGCTACTTGGTTCTAACATTTATGTCCCAAGATGTTTGGTGCACAAAAAATAATCTCTATAAGCTTTTTTTGTTTGAAAGCCAAACCTTTTTTACTTAACAACTGGTACATTTTTAATATTTGGCTGTCAGTTTCTTTTCTGTTGAGAGGCGCGTGCAAAATGTGTTAAGTACATCTAAGTACATTTTTTTTGCACACAATAAAATGGCTGCATCTTTTGCATTATAATGTGTAAGTAATATTCAAGAGCTCCTGCAGCATCGTACTTCCTTTGTACATGGAATTGCTAAATGGTTTGCAGATCAATAAAAGCTTTCCTTGGATTTCCGTGTTTCAGTTATCCTAGATGTTGTTTTAGGAGATTCTGCATGTTATTTTTTCTTATAGGAGCATAAAGGAGTCTATTGTTCATTTGTTTAGGCTTCAGTGTTTACAAAAATGTGTAGAAAGCTTTGTGTACCTCTTCAACAGCCATTGTGTTGCAGGTATTGTGAAATCGTAGCCCAAATCCTCCAAACAAAAGGAGTAAATGCAAAACGCTAGAACCTTGAGAATTTCCTAGCAAGGCTGTGAAGGCAAACAACAAGCAAAACAAAAAAACAAAAACAATTAAACTATACGTTTCAGGTGTCACTATTGAACATGCCAGGGTGTATAGAGAATAAATAAAAGAAATAATACCACGGCGAAAAGGAAAAAAAAAACAGAAACCCAGACCAAAGTACTCCATGCAGCAAAAAAGATTTCAGCTCTAATGCCATCCTTATGCCTCTTTTAGTAGTTTTAGCCATAGGGCTTGGCAGTGCCACCACTGTCATTGTGCCAAAAAAATATCTGCAGCGCCTGCCGCATTTTAGCAACAGAGGTTTGTCTGAAACAAAAATGCAGCGCTTATGGCAGCTTTCTCTTGCTTTATGGTTATCGCCAAATCTTCTGAGCAAAGAAACTGAGTTAGGGTTCACGTTTGGGCTTGGTAATTTATATAGATGTAGAAAATATTAGTATGAACGTTTCCTCGGTATCTACGGGAGGCACAACCGGGCATATATTCCTTTGTGCTCTATAAGGTCTTCTGCTGTCTCCAAGACCTCGGTACACGGTTCCTCTGGAGTTATATACGTTGGTTATTTTCTACGTATACATGTGTTGAAACTATTTGGTTTCGTTTTTTATTGATTTCTTGAAGGGGGAGGATGGGGGAGATAATGAAGGCTGTTTTACATTGGGGAGCCTGCTTAGAATTTAATCAAGCGCATTCAAAAGAACTTAACTGCGCAGCATTCATATCCCTGGAGTTGAATTTTAATACATTGGGTTGCCATTATCTATAGATTATCAATAGATCTGTTTGAAGTAGAAATCTAGATATGTGAGCGTACTTGCATGTTGAACGTAAGCTGATAGGTATCATGTTTAACATGAATGGCTTGCTTGGCAGTTGATGCAGATGCTTTTATTTATGATTTTTGTTGTATTTATTGAGCTATTTACGTGCCAAGGAACCAACGAGCCTGCCAGATATTTACAGTTGGGTGATCATCTACCAATATGTACAATTTACGGTGACCGTCAGGTTACTTCTTTCGAAGAGAGACAATGCGTCTTATGTGCTGTTTTTTGTTTATTTTATTTTTTAAGCTTACTCCCTATGGCTACAGTGCCCCTTTAGTACCTTTTAGACTTTGTCGGAGTTCTGGAAGGGTGCCCATTGATGTCATGGAAACACTTGAATTACTAAGAATGATTCATGTCTATGCAGTTCTCCCATCCTCCCCCACACAAACAGGAATAGATTCTTTTAACCCTTCCTTTTTTGCTTGTTTTCCTTCGAGACTGCATCATGTAGCTGATGTTATTTATTTTTTTCCCTCCGATAAAGGCAAATCGAACGAGGGGGAAACAAAATAGCTGTTGATAAAATACAAATTGATGTTCTTCCTCATAATATGTTCTCACCACAGTAAGACAGCTGTCAACCCCGATCAACCGATAGCTTTTTAAAATAAATCCCTGTAAAATAAAAATCAAGATTTTTATCGTTAATCTAGTAATAATGGGGTGCATATATAATGTGTTTGAGAAATCATGTGAAGTCATGTAGTATTTGTAAAATAAAAACGAATAGAATATAGAGCATCTTCATTTGAAACAAAGAACCGCTGAGGTAATTAAAAGACACAATATTGGCACTGCCACCACCCTGATCCCCCAGTATACTCCCAGCACCCCATTTTACTGTTTCACAGTATGCAGTTGCTATCCAGAGTCTTTATCAGCTAGAAATGCTCACTTTCCTCAGTTGGTCTTCTGCTGCAATTCTCTTAAAAGTAGTTAAAGTGACAAAACAACATCTCTGTTAGGTTTGTGTTCCTGAAATAAATTACAATTTCTTTATATAAACTGTAAACTGCATGTATACAGGGGAATCTGAGTAAGAGGACTGCAAATGAAAGCTTCTAAAAGCAGCACAAAAGGTTTAAGATTGAAACGGCATATTTTTTAATAATATGAAACTTAATTAATGTTAGATAGTGTATTGATTTCTTTTTTTTTAACTTTTTGTTCTATGCACAATTATATTTATTTTTTCTGTTAATATGTTTGTGTATGAAAGGGACAACTCAATTAAAAATACAAGATGATTGTCGTAACTGGATATTTTTGCGAAGTAATGGTTATATGTGTTATAACTTATATATTTATATATTTATTTGTTTATCTGATCAAAACTTTTTGAAGGTCTTTTTGTACGTTTTTGTCTGATTTGTTCAGTGCTCATACTTATTTGTCTTTCATCTTAATGTGGGCTTTACTAATACTGTAAGGTAAATCATATTTCTTTTTCGTGGAACATCTTTGGGCACTCATGATGCTTGTGTGTGATTCATTGGGTATATACAGTGTATAGTGGTATTTACATTTCTAGATATGTATAACAACTTGAAGTGAAACCTCACTGCTAACGAAACTTGCTGTAAATATTAACCGTACACAACTGAAAATACACATACTGTACTGTGTACTTAAAGTGTTCACGCACACCTTCAATGCAGTGTTAGATATTCAATTAAAGTTTTCTTTTGTTTTTGCACCTATTCTGAAAGTGATTTGGAATAAATATTTTTAAGCATTTAGTTGAGGATAAAGAAATACTATCTGCAGCTTAATCCTCAAAAGTAATTTTCTGCTAAAGACCTTTTTGTCATCAGCAAACTAAAATGACAGTCTCCTGTTCATAAATGGTTGCTTCTTTTTTGTATTAATTTTCTTTGTGTTTTTTCAATTTTGGGGAAAAATTTTTTTAGATAGGATACAAGGCAATAAAATCTAAAATAGGACTTAGTTTTTAAATGGATCAAAACAGTAACATTTTATAAAAAGTGTCAGTATCCTGAAATCCTGCTTTCTGCACTTAGGACTGGATATTGACTTTATGTGGAAACAGTGAGAGGTTGATTTAAATATTAAAATGTAGTTTTGTTAAATATTTGTCATTGTTTTTGCTTTAAACAATAATATTCTAAACAGCTTATAAGTGAGTTTGCTGAAGCCAAAACGTTTTTGCAAAAAGAAGATATCAAAGAGCTTTTCCTTAATTAACAAACAAAAAACTGTTTCATTTCTGAAGAATTCTTATGCCTTTCTTGATTAATTTGAGGCTCCAGGTAGCAGCTTTGAGCACACTGAGACAGGCAGTGTCTCATTAACAGTGCAATAGATAGTAGAAAGAATGTTTTCTGACATTTTAGTAATTATTGCAGTCTCACATTTGCTGTCTTTAAAACATTTGGCTGTTAAAATTTAAAAAATAATTTATTTAAAAATGTATACCCAGAATAATGGGAAAAGACTAATGTTTGTGTAAAGTATTTTAAGTAATCTTCTTTACAGTTATAGTTATGCATACTTTACTTAATAGTTTAGAGTATACTCACTAATTAACTAGTTAAAAATAGTTAACAATAGTTGACAATAGTACCTAATGAAAAGAGCACAAATTAAGGTTTGCTCTTATTATTAATATCATGCACAATAATTACAATAATATTGACTATTTGGAGCACCCAGGGATAACCTATAAAAGTAGGAGAAAGTGGAGAATACAAATTCTCTTAAATTCCAGTTTATTGTGCTTTTTTTTTCAAGAGAAGGAAAATTAGTATAGAAGTTTTAGAGCACAATGTTTTGCACTGACTTTATATGTAAGTGAGCCTTTCATGCTGTATTTATATTTGACTATTCTGCAGTTTTTAGTAAAATGTGTCTTCAGGCAAGGCCTGTTAAAACAAGTCTTTCGGTGGTTAACAGTAAAGAAAGTTACAAAGTCGTAGGCCACATTTAAAGTGTTCATGTAAAATCCAGTTGCTTTTTGCTTGTTTGCTTTTCTTGAAATGCTACAGAAAGCAGGTTTTTGTGATTTACTGTAGGCCTGTTTAAACCCTTTCGTGCAAGTGATTGAGTCTTTCTGCAGAACACACACGACGGGTGTTCCTTGCAGTTGCTTGCAGCTTAGATTTAAGGCAGAACAGGTATAGTTCTCTAAAGGTGTTTCCTTTGCCCAGTCAGTTCAGATGGAAAACTGTGATCTTTTGCTGCGTGCTTCTATGATTAAGACTTTGCTGCTTTTTGCACCAGGAGATTGGTTCGTAAGATGGTCACAAAACTATGGTCTATAAAATTGATATCGTCACAAAAGTGGCACCAGAACATTTATCCTGTTGAGCCTCATTGTTGCTGTACAGAAGGAGCTACCTGGGCTTCAAAGTAGTGATCTTGATGTGCAGTACAGGGCCTGGCAATGTGGCACAGTGAAAGTGGCCATTGCTATTGTCATTTCATTGTCGTCATTGTATTGATAGGTCATATCATAAAAAACAATGTTGTATTTAATGTGTATACATATACTTTCATATCTGTGTGTGTATCCCCAGTTTACTACTCCTCTCTGTCTTCTACACCCACTTTTCCAGCCCATTACATTTTTCATAAATGAAAAAAAGGATTCTAATACTACCTAGATGTATGTAGAGGAGGAATTAAAATAGAGAAATGATGGATTTGAACTCGCCTTGTGATTTGTTTTATTTTGATGTTATAAGTACAATACTAATATCAGATATAATTGTTTCCATACGGAAGTTATGTACAGTATACTTTGATGTACCAAAGTAGATCCGATTATAAGGCCGATCAGAGTTGTAACTGAATAATTAAAAATACACCTGCATCTATTATTGACACAATCGGAAGGGCACTGTTGTCTAGTGCTTTCAGCCTCACGTCACAGAATGCTGATCCTAAAGAGAAAAATGCTGTGTATTAAACTGTGCCTTAACAGAAGGATCAGATACAGTACTTCGGTCTTCTATTTAAAACAAACATGGACGATTACCACTTAGTATCTGTCACCTGCTTTCTGTACTTCACACACCAGATATACATTTCCAAAATAAACCTATCCGTTTTTTTTTCTTTTCAGAATATTTTTGCTGTCACACGGATTATAGCCTGTCTCTGTGGCGTATAAATTGTGTTCTGTTGGAAAGTCTATAAGTGTGTAGAAACTTGGCCACAGAGCGGACGCAGATTAAACTGCCTTTCCCTGGGCAAAGAAGGCACACAATTCACCTTCAGACCTGAGGCCACTGTGGGGGAAGAGCAAATAAAATATTTAAAGGGATTAAGAATAAAGAAAGCACCATGTAGAAGGCGAAGTTGGAGGCTTTTCATCTTTGATTTAATTTTTTTAAAGAATAAATTTCCAACTTACATATTGAAAGACATCTCTTGTCATGATCCATGAGAATTAACATTTATTTCAAAAATGTTAATTATAAAGAACTTGGTATGTTCGTATGTATACCATGCTTCATGTACCACATACTGTATATCTCTCCACTCGAATTCCAAGAATTGGGATTTTCAGTTTCCAGGAATTAAGTTTTTTTTCCTTTAAATTCTTTTGTTCCAAATAGCCTTTGTTTTTATTCTTGACTTTTCCTCGTTTCGGATTGTTTTCATATAACAGGTTTTTCTTTTCCTTGCAGTGCTGGCAATATTTGTAATGGGTGTAACATCATATAATGATCATCTATGTCAATCACAAGTGAAACGATCATTCCTGTGAAAAGAATAAGGAGTGGAAATGTCTCTCTGTTGACTTTGTATGGTCAGGCTGCAATACATTAATGCAATGTCACATTCACTCTTTTGCCAGTTTGTAATCTGAAGACGGTGACTGTGTATTTAACCCTGTTGGTTAGAAAATTAGATATCCTTATAGCCCTTATATTCTTCAGAATAGCTGCATACTGTCGCGCGGTGACATGCAATGAGGCATATGCACACCTCATTATTTGTTGATTCGTTTCTGGATATTTAGATCCTTAGACAAATTGCTTGTGTCACTTGGGGAACAGTGTCTCAAGCCGAAGAACTGCAGATCAGCAGGGGTGTTTCAGGACAATTTGAAGTCCTCTATAAATACACAGGCACACACACAGCCATTCAGTGTGAACGGTTGTGTTTTGCTGTCTACTCCACTAACTCCATGGAAGCCAAGGTCTATATAATAAAGCTGCTTATTTTGAATGCACTGGACTAAGTCCTGACATAATTTTATTTTGACTGATAGAAAAACTACTACTTACCCCAGCGTCTTCGTGGGTTATGCTGCATTAGCGCTTAATTCACTTAGAATATAGACATTGTTTGCTTTACACAGAGCTTTCTAGATTTGGATTTTTGAAGAAGATTAACTGTTGGGTGTATTATATACATGCAGTGTCTTACAAACAACACTTTTTAACGTTGTCTAAATGGTACACAAGCGATCCAATGGCTTTTCTCAGTAAGTCAAAACATTGCACTGGTAATACTTACATGTTATATAGTATTACAGAGCTTTTTCTCTGCACTCGGCAATCAGATGACTGGTGGTCAGCAAAACTTTTCCCATAAACATGAAAATAAAGAAGTTTCAGGGATGTTCTTGGAATGGCAAAGATGGAGAAGTATAAAGAGTTTGGTCCTGATAACAATGCTTGGAAGAGTGACGGTTAGCCAGCAAGAGAATGAGAACATACACAGGAAAGACAAAATTTTCTGAATTTCACAATTTCCGAGCAGTAAGTATGAGACTGCAGTGAGTCCCTCTGTCTGACCTCATCATCTGACCTGCCATCCTTACTGCCTCTTTCCAGGATGAATCGGTGCTTTGTAATCTTCAAAAATATATCGCTGTTACATGATGTAGTAGGAATAATCTGTGACAGGAAAATTCCTAGAAAGTTAAAGTGCAAAATGTACAAGACTGTGATTAGACCTGTACTACTATATGGAGCTGAATGCTTGGCAGTTGGAAAGAGGGAAGAGAACTTGATGAGAAGAACTGAAATGAGGATGTTGAGATGGATTCTACAGATTTCAATGAAGGATAAGATCAGAAATGAAGAAATCCGTAGACGATGTAGGGTGGTGGATGTGGTTGAGAAGATGCGAGAGGCGAGGTTACGGTGGTATGGACATATCATGAGGAGGGACGTGGAGGAAGTAACAAAGAGGGTAATGGAATTTGAGGTGGAAGGTAACAGAAGAAGAGGCAGGCCTAGAAAGAGATGGAGGTATGTGAAGTGAGTGAGGAAGATGTGCTCGACAGAGACAAGTGGAGAAGAGCAACCAAAGAAGCTGACCCCAGGACAGTCTGGGACTAAGGCTGTGAAAAAGAAGAAGAAGAAGAAGAAGAAGAAGAAGAAGAAGTTACATGATGTAGTTTACTACTTTTGTGTGTGATTACTGTATATATGTGTGTTTGCATTTTCATCTTTAGGGTTTGAGGTCCTGAAGCCTTTGGTAAAAGATCCTATACAGTATATTATTATTTACTCTGCATAACAAAATGTCTTGGTTTTGATTGTTCCGTACAAAATGCATTTTCCTGCTGTAGAAGGTTCTCGACCCTGTGTTCCTGCACTCTACCATAGAGTCCCCTTTTTCAATTTCCTGAGTCCTAGTTTGTTAGGGTTTCTGTGTTTAGGTTAAAATCGTAAACTTAAACACACTTCTGTTGGTTTTGGAACATCAGAGCACACTGTATGTGCTTTTCATTCAGTCTACCACCAAACGTTTATCGTTCTGTGCTTCTCTTTAATAAGGCATGTTGTCTGATGTTTTTTTAAGAAAAAAAAACTCTTGTGTTGATTTTACTCTGAACAAACTAAATCTGAGTGTTATACAAACCACTAATGGAATCCTGTAGATGAAACTGTGGGGGGAAAATAAATCAAAAGCCATCGATATTTTAATTCTTTTTTTTCGTAACCATAATCCTAAGGTTTGGATGTATGAACGGCTTTTTCAATGCAGTAAAGCGGTGCTGACAGAAACAGTGCTTGTTCATCACTTGGCCTGGACAGTGCTTTAGGAGATCTCTGAGGAGTACAGAATTGCTGTTGGAAGTAGTGCTGTTCGACTAGTACATGACACTCATCTGTCTGTACCCAAATTTCTGAAGCAGTGCCCCAGTATGGTGATTGGAGAGACTGCTGTAGGAGACTACTGTCCTTTGAATGAGATATCAAGTTCAGGTCCTGGTTGCTTGGTCATTACAGAATCCCTGACAGTTTTCATGAGAATAGGGGTTTAAACCCTGGCTTCCTACTTCACTGTGGATTCACACAATCTGCCCTCCATAAAGTTCTCCTTAAATTCAGTTTGGATTCTCTCTTTTCTACTTGAAACTCCATAAAGGGGCTGCTGGTGCATAAAGGATGCTGGATTTTAGTAGTGAATGGTTCCGACAGTGTATGTTTTGGGCTTTGGGAAAACTTTGGGATGAAAAATGCTTTAATCATTTTAATTTATAATTCACTCCATTCTTCATGAGTGCATGAAAATGTAGACTTTAAAAACTGAAATTGAATCTACAAAAGAAACACTGAATTAATGTATTCTCCACACTTATGTGTCATATGTCTTCCCCTTTTCACCCTTTTGTTACTTGTAGTTGTATTTTGTAGGGTTTGTAGGTAACTCAACAAAAAATACTAAATTTAATCATAAAATTAAACTATTTCAAATTATTACTAATCCTGGACTAAGTGTTAATTTAGATAAATAATTCTGGGACTTTTGCTAAGCACTGTCTGTGAAACTGAAATATTTTTAAATTCCTACTCAACAAGCTGTGCATTAAAAACACAGCACATTAAAACTGCTTTTGATTATTAACAAATTATTTTTGAAAGCTACATCAGCCTATTGAAGTGCAAATATGTATTCTAGGGAATGTGTGTAGAATGAAAATTGAGATTGAAATAGAGATATTAGTCTGAGTTTGTCTGGGGAAAAAATAAAAAAATATTTTCTTTCTATGTAACTAGTATTTTTATATTGTGGAAATGTACTCTTTCTTGCACTTCGTTCTTACTTTACAAAACACATTTTGTTTTTCTTGGTGCTGTGTTGTGTGCATTTCAAGGTAAAAGTAGGGTAATTTCAGAAATGTATTGCAAAGAAAAACGTATATATGCTAAAGTACTTGTAGCACTACACAAAAACACAAAACATTACGCCACACACAGTAATAGTTTACATGGACTATATTTCAAAATTAATCAGGTACAATCAATATCAAATACATAACATTAACAATATTCTGATCATCTTACTACATATACTTGCCAAAGTGGCTGTATGAGTCTTTCATATTAGTTAAATATTGTTCGATTTTAAATTAATATTGTAAAAATTAAAGTTGACTGAATTTTGGATTATTTGTGGTAAAAATGTCCCATTTAAATAAGTGTTTTTTTTAAGGGGGCCAAACTTATTGAGTTATGGCTTTCATGTTCACAAGACATCCATGTCGCATGCCCATTCAATAATAATACTTCACTTCAACTATATTAATAAAGAACAGAATTTTATAATTTATTTGTGATCACTTTTCAGCAAAGTCAAAGCACTGTACAATATCAAACATAATACACAGCAGAAACTGAAAGTGGAGAAAAGAATAGCATAGCAAACTATGTGAAACCCAGAGTATAGCTAAATTAATTATAATGAACTTAAGTAAAATAGAGAGAGGTTTTTAAGAGACTTTAGAAAATGTCAGCAGTCGCAGAGACTCAAATGGATTTGGACAGTTAGTTTTACAGATGCAGCGCTGAGAGTGTAAAGGCTCTATCTCCCATTGTGTGGAGCCTGGCAGAATAAGAAGGCCTAAATCATCAGGTCTCGGATGGAGAGCTGGACTGTACTCATGCAATAAATCTTTAAAATAATCTAGAGCTAGACAATTCACTGCCTTATATGTGAGCAGAAGAACCTCAAAGTCCACTATAAATTTCACGGAGAGCCAATGCAATTTACGGAGAATGGGAATTATATGCTGATGTTAATGCAGAGTATGTTTACTTAGCAGATGAGCAGAAGAATTCTTGGTTTACTGAAGCTTATTCAGTACTTTAGAAGATTACCACATTAGGAAAGTTATTGTAGTTGTCAAATATTGATAAAATAATACATTTCAAATAAGTACCTCAGATTTAGATGGACCAAGAGTCTTAACCAACAATTGTTACCTATGTGAAAGAAATATACCCTCGTGATGTTCTTCAGACACACTTCAAATAATAATAACTCATCATGTATTATTTGAGGACTTACACAAAAGTAACTCCTTGGTTTCAAACTTCCAGCACGTGTTTGATTTCAGCATCGACAGCAACAACAATGAAACCATCAGAGTTATAAAATTTGTGTATGGAGCCTCTGAGCATACCCTCGGTTGAGTCACCAGTTAAGCTAAAGAAACTTACGTCTCCACCAGTGAAATGCAGAAACTGCAGCATTCGATTGATTTGATTGATTGGGTGTACAAGTACATCTGAATGTTATCACGAAACCCAGGCCTGTGATGAAGAATAATCTAGCCAAGAAGCAACATGTGAATCCTAAACACTAAAGGTCCCAGAACAGAACCCTGTGGAGTACACTGAATAAATGGGACAGCATCGGCTTTAAACCAGTCAAATATTTTTGAAATGGCTCCTGATGGCCTTTATTCACTGTGTTATCTGCAGTAACATTCTGCTGTTTGGAAGTACGTTGGAAGCCTTTGTACAGTAACTATATGGAGGCCTCCTGAGATAAGGAGCTAATCCTTAGAAAACATTCAGTTGTAGTCACGTGCATAATTTAAGGCAAATATAAATTGAGACCTGTATGTAAATGGTCAACTTCCAGAAGTTAAGGGATAATTAAAAAGCTGTGTGGACCACCGCAGTGTCCATTATAAAGACATTTAAGGTTAGAGGTATAGTGGCACCAGAGATGAGAAGAGGGTGCAATGTATCTTTCTCACAGAGTGGTTTGGGAGGAAACCATAAATTTGCAGGCACAGCAAACTGCCATCTCCAGGATACAAAGTGTCAAAAACTGCCTTTTGGCATCACCTGTATGAATATGGATGTGTTATGTTATGGACATGCTTATCAATATTATGCTTTTTAGAAAAATGGTGAAAACACTGAAACACTGTCTAGGGGACTCTTATGTTTTTGGGTTTTTTGCATCTGCACGTTGTGGAGCCCTTGTTAAGGTATACAGTAAGGAGTCATGAACACTCTGACAAGTAACAGGACATTTTGACCAAATATGTAATTTTCTCTACTCCCTATATTCTCTTCACTGAATATAATTCCTTACATTTGTATAGCACTTTTCTGGACACTCCACTCAAAGCACTTTACAGGTAATGGGGACTCCCCCTCCACCACCACCAGTGTACAGCATCCACCTGGATGACAATGTCCCCATCACTATACTGGGGTATTAGGACCAACATGGACCGCAGGGTGAGCGCCCCCTGCTGGCCCCACTAACCTCTTACAGCAGCAACCTTAGTCTTTCCCAGGAGGTCTCCCAACCAAATCCTAGCCAGGCTCACATGTTCTGAGCTTCAGTGGGTCGCCAGTTATCAGTTTCAGGATGACATTGCTGCTATCCATTCCAGATGAGAATATACAAAACACTAACACAGATCTAAATAAATGTGAAATTCACTGCCTGACTGAGGAACCTCACAGAGATAGGTGTATTCTGAAATCTTGTCAGCCACTGTTATGGCACACAGACAGAGGTCCCCCAGCTAATTGTGTTGTTCAGTCAAGTAATTCTGTGCACCTAAACTAATTTAGGTTTGCCACATTTTTTGAGGTTTTGAATAGTTATGCAATCATACCTTTTCCATTTTTCTTTGTTTTTTAATATTTATGGGTTTTCTTTGCTTTTGATTTGTGCTTTTTGCTCTGCTTCTATACATAAATATTAATTGCTACTTTAAAGTGTTAAGACTGCAAGTTTTAAAACAACAAAAATGTGGAAAAGGTGCAAGGGTGCTTTTTCAAGGCACTGTGCAGACAATAAATTTGTACTTTTTTTTTCTTTTATTCAAAGACTTGCTGATTATGCTGTTCTGGAGCAAGAATTGTTACATGAGCCAGCCTACTTATAGGAAGTAAAAGAGATCACTGGGAAATTTGTACTTTACAACTCTGATGCTTGTTTAGTAAAAAGGCAAATGTAAAAAAAAAGGTTTAAATACACAACACAGTTAAGAGTTGGCACAATTAATTTAGAGATTAATGTCTTATGAGTTGAACTCGAGCTTCTTAATGTCGTGTAGTAATAAACTAACATTTAGGAGCTACCACTCTGATGATATTGTGTGTGTTACATTGCAAAGGATAGCACAGGAATAGAGGCGAGTAGCAGTACTTAGCTTACATTGTACCATGCGGTCAGAGTGTGCATGATGATCCTATTCTGTATTTTTATTTTTTTTTCCCCAGGAAACTATACATCATAATTGCTATTGTTCATGGATCCTGTTTTTAATAAGTCATTAAGCATGCTTCCTAACAACAACAGCCTCCCTCAGTCTAATTTCTCACTGGATAATGTTTCAATGCACTACAGAGTTTTTTTCATTGTTTTAACAAAGGCCTAAGCACCTGTCTTTTATGATGTTGTCTTAGGCATTTTGCACAACCTACACTGTGATTTATTCATGAAAAATAATATTGTGTTGACGCCTCTGTCATACAGTAGCTCAACCAGTGAAGGCATTTGCTGAAAGTCGGGGCTATTTCATTTGCCATGTGTAACCCGTTCCTTCAAAACAGCAGCGAACAGCTGTTCCAGGAATTCTGGGGTTGGGTGGGTTGGAGGTGGACAATGTATCCTTGTCTTGGGATGTTTCAGGAGCCTGTAAGCTTGCAGTTATGTCATTGAGAGTTGCACTTCTTCTGTAACTGGTGCTGCCTCTTCCTGTAGGGAGTATGGAACAAGCTGCCCAGTCATATTATTGAAGCCAGCGCCCTTTATCTTTTCAATCAGGACAAGAGGCAGTTCCTTTCTGAAAGAAATGTCCAAGTATAAAACAAGCTAACCAACCATGTTGTTGAAGTTGATATCCTGGCATTTTCACGCAATTGTAGATGAGATCTTTGGTTCTGTTAAGTACTTACTACGATCTGTGCTAGTTACCAAATGTCCTCTTCTTGTTTGTAACCATTTTTTTTTCTTGTGCTTTATCTGCATTATGTTCTTATAATGTAAATAGCAAATATCAAATTAAATTGAAAGTATGTGTTTGTTGGAGTGGTATATATGCAGTCATCTTTCTCCTTTCCTAGTTAAAGGGTTGATGAGTCCACAGAATTTGTAATACTGTGTTGTTCCATCACTGTTTGCTGAAAAACATTGCTTGGATGTTTGAAGTTTAGGCTGTATATGAAAGAATTCTTGTAATACGTGAGAATTGTGGTCTATCTGTGTAGGGCATCAGTAAAGAAAATAATTGGATATTGTTTCTTTTGTTAGTGTAAGTTAAAATAAACTCTTAGACGCTTTTCTGTATTATTTTCCTTTAGCTTTTGAGCTCTAATTCATCACCTTTGTCTCTTCATTACTTTTGAAAATGCGTTACTGTACTGTAATCTTTGTTAAAGAACATTTCCTTGGGTTAGAAGGCAAAAGGAACTGACTATTTGTGAGTACAGCTTAATTGTTTCATTTTTTTTTTCTCCCAGGCAAAACAGATAGAGGGTCCTATTCATATGGAAGAGATTCTAACTTACAAGGTTGCCACCAGGTAAGCAATATGATTTAAATCAGAATTTCTGGTAGTGACAGATAAGTGTCAGTGCCAGACTGAAACTTCAGATATGTTAATTAAACAGGATTTTTTTCTCTTCTATTTTACTTTTCTCACATTACAAGAAGTGTCCGTGTTCAGACTTTTGTTAAAGTTAAAGGGAGGGGAGGTTAAAAATGTCTTTGCCTTCATATTTATTTATCACCACTGTGCAGAACTCCATGTAGCATGAATGCAGCCACATTTCTACTTAACCGCGTACATTGGTACTTTTGAGTTCTGTTCCTCTTTCATGTGTTTGAACTATCTCTCGATATCCTTAGGAGCAAATTAATAGCCGTCTTTCCATGCTTTTGGTTCATGTCACATTCATCAGATGGCTGATGTAATATAGTTTGTGTATCAGGTATGAAAAGTGGACATAAGAAATTATGTATGGTATGGTGATGAATATTATATCTTGGCTTCATCATTTCAATGGCAATGAATGACTTTAAACTCCAGATGTAGGCTCTTTATTATGCCATGAGGGGCTGTGCTGTAGAAGTCAAGTCCTCTTTAATGGGGACTCAGAAACTTAATTGATTTTTTTTTATTTCAGAAATGATCATTTTCTTCGTGTATTTGGGGAGTTGGAAAACAGTAAATCTGCTTGTTTGTGCCTTGCTACATTTTTACATCTTGCACATAATTTCAGGCAAAATAAAATGCCAGAACAATGCAAACTCATTAATTATGTATAATAACTGGATTTGCAGTTCTTTTAAAAGTAGGCAAATATGCTAAAATAACAAATTACAATTTCAACTTCTCTTTCCTTGCTGCTGACAAGAATGTTTTTTGCGTTCACAGATTTGTGATGAACATTTTTGTAATGCTGATCTCATAATATTGTTTTTAAAAAGCTTGGTTTTCAGGGATTAAGTTTTGAAAATCACCTCCAGCTTGTCCTTGTGTGTCCTCTTATTGGATTCGAAACATTTTGGACATGAGTATATTCCACTTGGTGAAACTAGGGAAGGTGAAACGTCAGCAGTAAGTCACTGTGAGGGAAGTTTAGAAGAAAACCTCTTCTTGTCTCAGGAAAGGGTACAGTGTGTTTCCATTGTGTGAAATGAAGTCTGAAGGCCAAAGGTTCTTGTCATTTATGAAAAATTATCATGCTTTGAAATTAATCTCTTTTGACAGCTGACAAGACAGAGCCATCAAAGGACAGGCACATTTGTGTGATTGACGTAACTATACGGGATATGTCTAACGAAAAACATAGATCTACAGTGCAGTGGGAATTCCACTGAGGTTTTGATATGAAATCATTCTCCAGAGTCTTCTGGCTCTACTACTTACAGAAATGCTTTCTTTCTGAAGCACACAGCTTTCATCAGAGCAGGACTTGGCAGACGGTGTTTTACCTCATTTACCCCAATTTCTGGTCCTTCTTGCAAGCATGACCTTCTGTTATATTTTTACACCATACTTTCAGGGGCTTTTGAGGGTATAATCAATGTGCTAGCCCTATACAATAAGAATATCATAGTAGACCAAAATATATCATAACATTTTGGCATAGATGTATTGTGTTAGTAGATGTATTTTTCATTCAGGAATTAGGAATTAAGGAACATAGTCCCTAGCCACAACAGAATTGACAGTATATTCCTTATGGAGAGAATTCTAGCATATCAGCCAAGAGCCTGGGAATTAAAAATGGAAAAATAAAGGCCAGAGCAGTAGGTGACAAACGTGTTATGTAAACTTGGGCCAGCAGTGCCCAATTTTCAGACACCATTAAATATAAATATAAAATCTTTAATATTTCCAGCATATTACATAATATGGGTCACAAACTGCTGTGAAACCTGTACACTTATTCCCTTTTTTTCTGCAGTTGTAATTTTTCAGTGCATAAAATAAAGCACTTGTGTTTCTTGGTGCTTATAATTCTCAGAATTTCTCTTTGCAGTTATGTTATGTTAAAGTTATCAACTCACTATTTAAAGAAAGCTCTTCTTCACCAATTCATTTAGTTTACTAGATTACATTTAATAACCTTTACTTACTGTATTTATTACATTTGGTAAAGGAGTTCTGTTGACAGCTCTTCTTAGAATGCCATTAATTCACCTGAGGTTTTTGCTGTTACTTTCAGTTTATTGTATTCGGTACACAATAAGATATCACTGCTAAGTGTAGTTTAATATCCAAAGCCTGAACTCCAGTGGTTTAATGTGGCTACAAACATTATCTGGATTCACCTAAAATACCCTGAAATAAAAAGACTCCACTGTTTTTAAAACGATACAGCTGTTTCTCTGAAAGTGTGTACTGCCTTAGGTGTCATTCCACAGCCAATGACAATGCCAATGACCTTGAGCAAAGAAATGACCTTGGTGACTCTTACATTTAAAGGGACTGAGAGGTCACAGGCTTCAAATGTGGTTTTGACAAAGATGATACCTCATACTGTAAACCACATGCTGTACTTTCTGTACTGTACAGAGTGAATAACAAACTGACTCACTCTGCCCTAGCACACACCCTGTTATACTGCAAACCCTCTGTGAGGCCTTTTTAGGAGGAAGTGGACACTAGTCAATGACAATGTTCGCTTAGATGAAAGTGGTTCAGGCCTTTGCACCCTTGTAGTTCGTAGTGGTGAGCTGAAATTTGATAGAAGCTCTGTAAACAAATTGCACACAGCTGAGTGAGGAAGTACAGACCTTACTCTGGGATTACTTTTTTTTACCCAGTGGGAAAAACTCACATATTTAGAATTCATTCTCAAGATATTTGAAATCATCAGGTAAAAAAACCCCAGCACACCGTACCGCATCAATCGTAAGTATGTCTCAAATTAGAGTGGAAAACCTTAAAGAAATCCGAAATTCTTTGGCTACTTCTAGGATGCTTTATTAATAGTCTTCTCTACAAAGCATTGGGACTGTGTACTGGCGAGAAGGAATTTGACATTATATAATATTGGTTGTTTGGAATATCGAATTGAGCCAGATTTAAGCACGCGTCTTTGTTCGTTTTGACAGGCGTTCTACGTTGTATTGGTTGTTTCTAGAGGAAGGTGGGATTCACAGGTCTTTGGCAAGAGAGGCTGGGGGCACGGGGGTCCCTCTTGACCTTCAGCTGATCTTGACTAGAGCCTGCCTCGCCCCTACATGCCAGGGAGCTCCCAGACCACTGAGGGAAGAAGCAAGCCACCCACCAGAGCAATAGGCTGAAACTGTCTCCTCTGAAGACATGGAGCAGCAGGAGATGCCATAGAGGCCTAATCCTAAGAAAACAACTGCTGCCAAAATTCGGAATTATATTTGAAGGTGGGAGCAGTGTTGCCTGCCACTTGCGGCCGGCTGATCTCTTTCAAACTGTTGGAAGTCAGGAGACTGGTGCGACTGCTCATGCAGGTCTACAGTAATGACTTCAAGGTTTAGTTTAAGGGGAAAAAAAAATGTTGTTGGAAAACACTTTACTTTTCTGCCGTCACATCTCATGTTTAGTCCCTTTCTGGCTTCCAAAAAGTTTAATTTCAATAACTCCCAGCAAATTGCGTTTTTTAAAAGATATGCCATTAAAACATATTTCAAAAAGCATATCGATATATACACTTTACCTCGTACAAAGGATTTTATTTTTGTTCCTTTTGGTGACTTGGGGAACTGTGAATGCCAGTGCACTATGATTTATTGTTTATTTTTGTGACTGAAATACATTTGGCTGAGAGTCAAGGCCAGCCGGCTACCAGCAGAATGCTCTGAAGAACAGCCTGCGTAAGCAGGAAAAATAAAGAGAATTAAAAAGAAAAATATACACTGAGCAAGTGTATATTTCCATTACGATGCTGCAAAAACACGCAATTTTGCTTCAGCATCAGCTGACCTCAGTGTTGCTGTAATTCCTGTAGCACTCGTTTAACTTCATCTGCTTTCCTTCATAAGGCAGAATTTGTGCCTGCTAATTGGTTTGGCATGTTTAATGATAATTTCATTTATTAGAATTAATTCTGAGGTTTTTAATGTGCATCTTAGGAAATTTTGACATGGAACAAGTAGACTGAATTCAGCTGACATACTTATTTATCCATTCAGTTTAATGTTCCTAATGGCCCGGTGTGCTGTACGCATGAAGGCCAACTTACAAAAACTATACAAGCTACATGGGAGCTGAATTTCATTTTGATCAAATTATCATATTTCATTTAGACCTTAGAACAGTAAAAAACACAACTGTCTAATGCATTTTCATCACACTAAGGCATTCCTCATCTTCTGAGTCTCAGTGTCATTAAGTAGTGTTTTAGCTTCTTGGCAGGTAGCGTCTGTTAACAGTTTTCTTTAATTCCCGTGTCACTGGGGGAATACTATGTTGCCGTTTGGGTCCTGGGACTGTGCGGCTTTCCCATTTTGTATAAATTTGAATGCCTGTTTTTGGAAATTAAGCAACCGCATGCGCATATTTTACCCAACTGCGAAGAAAATCTTACTTCTGTTCACAAGTTAAAAGGTGTTTTCATCTTCCATTTTATGGCGGTGGGTTTCTCTCGTGGGAGGTGGGATTATCAACCTGAATGCTCTTCTGTTCCATCAGCTCAGTGCACTGTGGGGAATGTGCCGAAGCTGCCTGCTCGGGGCAGGACTTCGACACTTTCGGGCCCTTCTTTTACGTTTTCATTACCAAGCCTGTTTCTTTTTTTTTATATAATCAGTAAGCTGGCAAATGCTTGGCATTATCTGCCTCATGGGAATGTGCTTATGGTGATCAAACATTCATGCAATTGCTATCCTCAACACCTATTTTCTAAATCAATATTTTATTAGACCCCTACACCAGCTTTGATATCTTAATACAGTGGCCTGCAATGGATTAAAAAAAAAAGATTGGCTGTCTGAACATTAATACAGGACACTGTTTAAGAGATCTTCTCATCAGTCTTTTACGTAGGGTAGCTGATCAGTTTCACTTTTTTCCCTTCTTGTTTTTTTATTTTATTTTGAGCCGCCGAAGTAGAACGAAAGAGGATTACTGATTCTCTAATCAGTCTGTGTAAGTTCCAAGGTTACGTAAAATCACTTTGGTATTTAAAATAAAACATGAGGTATTCTGTGCAATGGGGTGGGTTTGCAGAATGTGCGGCATCAGGTCAAAAGCCAGCAGTTTGCATGCTGCCGCTTGTGTGTTGTCAATCTGGACAGGAGTCAACACCAAAGAAATTTATAGCCATTCCTCTGTGGCGGAAACATCTTTGGAATGTGATTGTCAGTGTGGAGGGTGGGAGGCCTGGGCAGCCTCCCAGTGCTCTTCCCCAGTGTAAAGTCTTCAGTTCCTGTGGTGGTTAGCTGCAATGTATCTAGTTACTGGGAAGGGTCAAGGCAAAAGGCACTGGCACGAGAAGGGGAAGGCTTACAACATCCTGCCTCCCCACAGAGTACAGTGATGGCTGTAGTGAGAGAAGCCCTGCTTTTCATTGGCTTCTGCTCCTATCCAATAGAGCGCTAGGAGGAAATACAAGCCCACTTGGCCTTATACTGGGAACATTGTCTCAGTGTGAAAGAAAAGCTTTAATTTTGACAAACAGATGTATGACTTCCTGAAATATTTTTACTGAATTTTTTTGCTCCATTAGCAGATTAGAGCAAGAATCTTTTTCTATCATCTCTCAAGACTACAGTGATTGCAGAAGGGCAAGTCGGGTGAAGTATTTCCATTTATCAAGTGACAAAGATCAAGATTTCCTTCCCATTTTTTAATATTTAGGTGGATCAGTTGTGTACTTGGTATCATTGTAATCTGCTCTTAGAGAAACTGAACTGTTCATTTTATTGTGTGCTGTATGGGACATCTGCACTGTGCTTTTGGAATTGTGATCGTGCAATAATTCGTAATGGAGATGTATTCCAAGAAAAAAAAGTGAAACATTTAAGTTTTCTGGTGGCAAGATTAAGTCAGTACCCAAGCCTCTCTGACCACATAATGAAAATTAAAATGCTAGAAAATAGTGCCCACTGATATGATACAAGAACAGATCTGACAAAAAATCTACTATACAGTAGAAACCTACAAACATTTTTTAATTAATATATAAACACAGTGTTTTCCATAATATATAAATTCCAGTGTTTTATTTCTTTTGCCACATTGGAATTTAAAAAGTATTATATCAACACAATGGGAAATGTAGGACTACGTAATTCCTGTTGATGCTGTATGTGGTTGCTGTTTGTAATATAGCCTGTTAATTAGTAGTGTTGATGGCTACATCTGTTTTTTTCTGAAGAAGCTCAAGTAATCCCACTCACTCTCCGATTCAGACCAGAAGGGCCTTGTTGCTATGGAGTTATAGCAGGGATCTGAGCCTGTGCCTTCAAAGCCTTGAGCAATCACCTTTTCACAAGGCCTCACTGGGGGTCTCTCCAGCTTGAATGGGGAGCCACTGTAGTTTATGAAGTTGAAACATTTAAAATTTAGTGCCTTGTAAATAGGGTCCCAGAATGATGCATGTTTTTTCAAAAAGTGAATACTTAAATGGGGACTAGGGTAAGATAAGTTATAAAATACCTGGAATATTTTGATTGCATTAGCATTCAGACTTGTGAACTTAATATTTGGTGGAAGCAAATTTGGGAACAATTATGGCCACAAGAGATTTAGGGTAAGTCTGTACCAAGTTTGCATAGCAGCTTGGTGCAATTTGTGCCCATTCCTCCAGGCAGATTTGCTCAACCTCTCTCAGTTTTGCTTGGGGATCGCTTATAGATAGCAGTTTTCAAATCTTTGTAGATTCTCAATAGGATTCAAAACAGGACTTTGACTGGGCCACTCAAGGACATTCACTTTGTCGTTCTTAAGCCACTCTAGTGTAGCTCTGGCCTTGCCCTTTGTGTCATTGTCCTGCTGAAAGGTGGAATGTGTCCCAGTTTTAGGTCTGAAGCAGGTTTTTGTCTAATATGTGCCATCTACGTTCCCTTCAGACTTAAGCTTTTAATCTGTTTAATGGAGTCTCAAAGTATTTATTTTATTTATGCAGTTTCTATGATTAATTTGCACATGCAGATTCTTTCACTTTTTTTCCATGTGTAAATGTGAAAGGGAAGTCAGGAATTATTTAAGGCTGCACTGGCCTCTAAGCTAACTCTGAGCTGGCTTTAGAATTTTTCCTTGCAGCTACGTAGCTTTTAGAAGTGTTACATCGGTATATACAAATCTCAGTAGAGAACCTACAGCAGTACGCTACAGTGAGATCTCCTGTTTTGACAGTAATAGACTGGCCAGCAATTTGCTGACCTCCTCTAAAGGGATTTGATTGTAGAGATGGTCGTGAACATGTTTGGTTTCTCTTTGTTATAATCTCAACATTGGCATCACATTATGTAACAAAATGTATTCTATTAATGTTTGTGTTTTTGATATAGTAGTATTATATAATGAACACTTTTATTTTAATAATTTGATAGATATGTGATAATACACCTAATTTAATAAACACATTTATCTTTGCTGCTGTTTGAGATCAAAACTTTGTATTTGCTAAGGTACATCATAAACATCAATGACAGAACTGCTGGTTCTGAATGATGATAGCTAAAATATGGTCATGCAACACTGATTTTGAAATGATAAGGAATGTATGGTTTGAAAAATCGGCCTAGTTTTTGATGAATGCCTTTATTAAACACTAATCTCTGAAATTAGCTTTCTGAAAAATATGGTGCTGTAAAAATGAATGGGGGATTGTCAGTGCTCTAACTTTTTCACACACTCATGCACATCTTTACTATTCCCCTTTTAAGAGTTTTGTTTCACAGAAATGATGAATCTTGACTTCTCATATTTTCTGACATTATTACCAAACAGTGGTATTCAAATACCACTTAATATTCAAATTAAGGTATTCAAATAAAAATTAAGAATGAAATTTGACATCTGTTTGAAGATCCTTTACGTGACAAATAAAATAAACGGTGATAGAAAATCAAAGTTATAAGGCATTGTTAATGTAGGTAAATATAATACATTATTTATTGTACTGCTGTTATCCAGTTCAAAAATATTTATTAAAATAATATACTATATGCTGTGACCTATGAATGAAACTTCATTCGAATATGTTATTAATTAGTAAATAGGTTCTGTTTCTAGATGTTTGGTGAGCAAGATGAATTTATGGTTACATATGCTCATTCACAATACTTTTGAAGTCCACAAAAAAAAAAAATTATCACTGTTACAAGTGTATGGCAGCTGAGTTGGGTACACAAGCTCGATATTGTTAGGAGGCCTTTATTTATTTATTTCAAGAACATGTGTGTGGTATAATGTTAATTTTCAACAGCTGTTTTCTAGTTTGAAGATCCTCTGTATGCATTCCCATGAGAGGGCCTGTAATAATTTAGACACATCTGCCAACTCAAACAGGCAGATTCTTTTTTATTACTATTAATCATAATACCTTTATGTATGTGTGTTGCTTATATATAAAGAAATGGATACACATACCCACAGTAAGTCAAGTTTTGATGCTGCGTAGTTTATTTCTGTTTCATATCAGGTGAGGTTACTGCATTCTGCTTGTGCGCCGCAAGTCTTGTAAACCTGTTGTTCGTCGTTGTTCCGTGAATGTTTAAGTCAGGGTGAGATTGACGTTAAAAGTATTATGGATGTCTGCGTTAACCCTTTCCCTCTGGATAGTGCTGCATCAAACAGCAGTCTCCCATTTTGCAGTATGAGCAGCTGTCAGTAGATAGAGAACAGAACAGAGCTGTCAGAGTCTGTCTTTGAGGGTTGCTTTGTAGAGCTGTCATCCTTTCTACTTCTCGGATGCTTGCTGGTGGCTCTGTCATTAAATGATTCCTGATGTGTTGCAGTGCATCCGCAGTGATGTCGGTGTAGTATTACCAGGAGTTTCAGTTGTTTGTTAAGGACATTTAGGGAACAGAACGCAGCCTCACTGTTTTGTCTGTTTTTGTCTTTATTGTGCCCTACCTGACATTACCATTTCGATTGTCAACTCACCTGAGCATGAGGCAGTGACGAGTGGGCTGGGATCCACTGGTCTGTACATCTTATAAAAGTCTCTTATAAGAGTATTTCATTTGAGTCAAGAGCTAGGTCTTGGTCTGAATTGCTGTAAGGAGCAATCTCAACAGTGAAAGTTCAGATATATGGTTATGCGTGGTGTGTACATCACGGTCAGCAGTAACGTCCCAAAATCAGCAGCTGCAGCATAAAGTGACTTGTTAATTATTGTCAAACTCCAAATTTCATTTAGGACATGTTAAAAAAAAAGATTTATGTGATGATTCAGTACTGTGTTGGCCTTTTGTTGTTTGTTTTGAGTTGGAGTACACTAAAGAGCTCCTTTTCATCTTTGTGCTCTTTTTAGTGAGCTTGTTTTATGAATGACTAAAGGTAATGTGTATTGTGAGCAAGCAAGTCAGACTGAGTGTTGCTATGATCTTCATTTTTTTAGTGATTACCTGTGTCATCACACTGTTCCGGACTTTTGTTCTGTTTTGACTGCAGGCCTCAGGTCTTACAAGGGCCAAACCTTTCAAGTTTCATTTCATTACCTCTGAGAAGTGTAAGAGCAAATGTATGTCACCAGTAACTGAATGAGAATTCTAAACATTGCCTTTTTAGTGTAGAGAATGAACTTGTCTGACATAAAGGATTTTCTAAGCATGTACTTGAAATCCCCAAATGTTTTTTTGTTGTTGTTGACTTGTATTACACAACCAGAAACATTTCCTGGAAATTGATATCCTTACAGATTTTCATATATCCCATTTCAACCCCATATCTCCAGCCGTGATACACAGAAATAATAAATCAAGCTGAAAGTCTGGGCATTCATTTTCAGGGGAAAATCGCAATGGCTCTCTTAAGGGTTTTTTCTGTTTTTTTATTTTTTATTTTTATTTCTGGTTCCGCTTTATTTTGCAATAAAAAGATCAGTATTGCAAAGATCGTTAATCAAAATTTAACAAGTAGTGATGATAGAACCAATGTCTACTTTAGGTTAATTGCATGTAAGTAACAGAACTCTAATCCTGATCATACCTGACCAATGCCACTTAACTCCAGGGAAATTTACAGGAGGTAGCTTGTTCCATCTATAATACTTTAGATGTATATTTTACAACTGGCTCACTATATTTATAATGTACCAATATGCAACCCCTAAACTAAAGTGTGACCAAATGTTTGGTAATCTTACACAGTGTTGGGATCGTTGGAAAATGCGGTAATAAACTTTCATATCCTCAAAAGATTTGCACAGTTTGTACAGTGTGGCATGGTAGTATCATTAAGCACTGATGGTTCTCCATGCAGTGACCAGCTTAAAATGCTATCTTAAGAGTTGGAGTTTACGGTACATGTGAAACAGAGGATTCTTTCTAAGCACTGAACTGTTGCGCCATGATCTCATTCCCCCATTGCTCAGTGTCTCCACAAAGCACCCACTTCCCTGCAGTTCATACCGAGGTCTCCAAATCACACTTCCTGACCCTTCTCTTGTGCCAGGGCAAACGGGTGACATAACAGGAGGAGAGGATAGTCCTTAAAAGCAATAAACATTGTTCTTTTGTTGGCTGCTGTTTTCTGTGAGTGGCTGGAAGCAGGAAGCTTCTTTGGGTCGCTTGGATATTTTTATACAGTTTCTGAGTCAGCTGTAGCTGATGTACAGGTGCGCACTGCAGTGCCAGCACTTCATTTTTATTAATTGCTCTTTCCTGTGCATCCCAATTCCCCTTATGTGAGAGACTGGTGCGGATGCTCAGGTGCAAACCGTTTCCTAAAAAATTAAGATTGAGAAATGGTGTGATTCAAACTGTAGCCACACTTCATGATTTTTCACAGGCAGTCCTAAAACTAAATCCCCTTAGGATTATATATGGTTTAACTATATACACATTTACAATATGAAACCCTTACAAACCTGAAGTTTTACTTGTGCCACAGAGTGATGAAATTGCAGTTAAGGAGTCTGTTGTATCTGTTGAACCTAAAGGTATTGTCACAGATGTGTAAAGAACTTAACTGGATACTGTGCACTTTTTTGCTTTCTTAGACCTATCGGTGCACATTATGGACCTTACTTCTGTGCTGCTATAGCTTCAGCTTAGCACCTACCGAAGAACTGCCTTTATTGTTTTATTGCAGTAGGTTTTGTTGTCTAGACCTGTGCTAACTTTTTCTTACCAGATTGTTTTTTATTGTGTGTACTATCAAAATATGTTTTTTTTCTTTTTTCTGAGTTTTAGTTTTGTACACTATTTTGTGTTTGGTGTTTATAACATTGAATGGAAACTACAAAGGGATTTTAACAGTGAAATCTAAAGTCTAAAGTCTAAAGCCTCAATTTAGAGTGAAGTATCTTGTGTAGTACCACAGCAATCTGTATTAGGCATGCTGCTCTTCTGTAAAAATTATAAACCCACTAGGTTTGCACATGATACAAAATAGGTGGTTTTGCAAATGATATAGAAGCAGGTAAAAGAAATGCAGTGAGATTTAGACATGCAATAAGTATGTACTCTTTGCCAAAGGAATTTAATGTGCACCAGTGGGAAGTGCTACATGCTGTTTGCACAATATTAAATAGGTTAAACCTGAACAAATTCCCTATGACAAATGTAGGTGCCTATATGTTGATACTGTATCTCATACAGTACTTGAATCAGCAATTCAAGGAAGAGGCAGAAAGGCCAATAACATGCTTGCATAAATAGTGTTCTGCTTAAACAGAGGCAAGTTTAATTCTAATTGTATAGTGTACTGTGAAAGCCTCATTAGGAATATTATGCAATATTGGTTACCCTGTTGCAAAATGAGCATCACTTCCCTGGAAAAGTATGCAAAGCAAGGCAGCAAGGTATAGTTGTAGTCTAGAAAGGACGTTATAGATGGACAGGTTACAGGTTACAGGGGCTCAATCTCCACTGCTGACAGATTAGAATAGTAAAATAGTACCACAATACCGTGGTAATAAATCATAGCAAAAAAAATCATGGGGTAATATGTACAATAAATGGTCAGAAAGGTCTTTAGACTTGAACAGGGGAGATTAGAGTACATGGGGACTCTGAGGTAAAAATTCAACCCAAGGTGTCTACTTCAGAATCAAAAATTAAACAAGGACTAAGGGCCAAAAGTACAAAGTACTGTGAGGGAACATACATTTCAAAATGAATATGTAGACCTGCTTACGCAAAGAGCCACAGGTGCCTGAAACAAGCTACTCAGCCATAGTGCTGAAACTAACTCTGTGGGATCCCTGGGAGAAACATCTGGAAGATATTCTGGGATCAATTAGCTGCTAGCAGCCAAACAAGCAGGATGGGCCAAATGGTTTTTTCTCATTTACAGGGACTTTTATATTATTTTTAAAATACTAAATTAAGATGGTTAATACCGATTTATTGTTTAAAGAACACTTATGACTACAACAGAATTTTGGAGAGAAAAAATAATCACAGAATTTTTACCATGAAGTAACTGTGTATTTATTAGTCTTTGGTACAACAAAAACTAAAATTCGTTGTAAGAAATATTTGACATACCTTCTTCATATTTACATTTTTGAAGTAGAAGGACCATTTTGCTAGTGTGAGTGCAAGCAGAAAGACAAGTGTTCTGACAGGAACTGGACCATAACATGACATGAAATAGCTTTCTCCTGTAAATTGGAGGGATTAAGTGATATCTTCATATTACTGGGCTAATATCAACAAAATCCAAAATTCCTATGACTTTGGCACTCGCACACAGGATCAAGCCAGGAAGGCCTGTTAGGTGAGTGTTTCAAAGTTGTCAAAGTGGAATTGGAGCAAAAACAGGAAAATGCAGCTCATTAGTCCTCGATGCATTAATTCTTTGGCTGCTTAACAGATTAAATGATGTTTACAGTTCTGTCGAGAATTAGTAGAATCTTAAATGAACTTAAGACAATATTACAGTTGGGCAGCTGAGATCTGTACCATATATGGACTGGCAGAGCAGTTGTGGTGGCTGATCTGTGTAGTTCAGAGACTCTGGGGCAGCAGGACACTGGTGTGCATTAACCTGGAATTGTCCTTGGCTGTCCCTGTTTCCATTGTTCCACTGTCCTTCTCCTTTCGAGAGTACTCCAGAGCTCACAGATTTGATTATAAATGTTGTATAGCATGCAAGTGTAATACAATGTTTTATATCCTTTTTGGAATATACTATACTTACATCGTTATAAAGGTTGTCATAACTTTGTCCAGTAGTTAAAGTATGAAACAAAACAAAAGAAACATATTTCAGGGTTATTTCCTACAAAAAGGGAAAATGCATACACATTTTGGAAGACATTAAGTAACAGTCAGTGTGGGAAGTGTAGTAAATTACTCTCTCAGTGCAGCAGACTGGGACATGTGAAGTGTCATCTCGGGGTAAAAATCACTTTGTTGGCTGGGATAACTTAAGCTTCTCATTAAAATGTAAAGGAGTTCAATAAGATTGTGATATACTGCTTGGCTTTCAATGCATTCTCTCTTTTATTTATCTAGGCGCAGAAAATTATTTGACTTGTTTACCATTAAAACCCATCTTCTGTGATAGCAGAACTAAAAGCTCAGCTATATTGCAGAAAGAGAGGATCAGATGGTTGAACTGTGTGACTGACTGGAACAGAGTATTTTTCATTTATTTCCCCCCACTGTGTCAGCTGCGGTGTGGCAGCATAGCTGGTAAACTCATTGCATGTCACCATATTTCCATAAGCAGCCGTATCTGTCTTTTTAAACTGCTGAGGTTGTAATTGGTTTCTTTCATAACTGTGTTCTTGGTGTGTTGGTTTGTTTGTGTAATGGGCACAAAAGTTGTACAGATCTGAAACTCACTCCTAATGCACATCAGTCCATATCAGTCCCAATGTCACAAGTTGAAACTTTCAGTCTAGAAATTCATTATTTAAGTCTGGGACATCCCAGTAGCAAACTCTACGGAAGGTTCCCCAGATTATGATAAATAATTGGCCAAACGTCAGCGGGATTGTGTGGGTTTGAATAAGCGTCCCTGCTGGCCGTACAGTCGAGGTAACTGTGAGCCATCACGTCTCCTCATGGTGTGCTAACTCTCCGGTTGGCACTGGGGAAACATGCAGCTTGAAGAGTGGTGCATTCCTCTGACGAGTGCGTGATTTGGAGGAAATCATCCACAGTCCTTATCCTACCTGTCCTAGTATGATGCTTATGTCCATCGAGCCATCTTGATTAACAGTTGTCGTTTCCCAATTGAAATTTCTGGAAAGAATTTTTAAAAACGCTGTCACGTCGGTGAAAAAGAACATCTGGCCGGGCCCTTAAAAGCTCAGAAAAAAGGGCAAGATGCCGCTTATATTTATATCCATTTGCACAGTTGGGCATTTTACTGTAGCAATCTGCATGAAGTACCTTGTTGATTGGTATGACAGAAGTGCCCCACCTGGAATGTGAATCAACAGTCTTCCTGTTATGAGCCTTGAGCCCTAACCACTACCCCATACTGCTGCCTAATAATGCTTTGTTATGGTATTGCCAATTTTTTTGACTCAGCCAAATACCTGCATCTCCTATATTGCACCAGGAGAAGGAGAAGCTATGGATTTGCTCTATCACATGCCCAGCTGTCTCCACAGTGCCTTTCAGGTGTTTAGTGCCAGTTGGAGGAACCACACACCACTCATTAAAATCGCTGCAAGCTAGTAAGTGCAAATTGCAGGAGTCACTGTTTCACCGAAAATTGACTGACAGAGTTTTGCATGACAAATGCCCATCCTACAGCAGTTGTGCTTTACCGAATGTACACCAGTGTTTGGAAACACTAAAAAAGTCTTGACAAACAGTAGGCGAGATAAAAGGTGAAAAGCTTATAGTGTATCTATATGGCCACAGACACTATGGGGTGAATGTGAGATAGTTTATGCAACAATTCGAAATGTACCTCTCCTCCTGGTGGCACTGAAGCCTTACTTGTCCTGAGTGATAGAAAGTATAATAATCATTAGTTTAATTGATTTCAACATTCTTAGGAAAAGGACAGGTACTAGGCATCATACTGACATCTTAAGTGTACAGTAAAAGCTTTATCCTCTTTCACATTAATGGGGTTTCCCTGGCAGTAAATCACAGCTGCCCATTTCTAGTATTGCTGAAATCTTATAGAAGGGGACTGAAAAATTCTGCTCCACAATGTGAGAAATTCTCTTTGGAATCAGGCTTTTAAACCACGTGAAAATGTGTGGCTGTGTTGGACATCAAGTGGACTGATCCAATCTTGGAATGCTAAGGAGTTTTATTAGCCTCTTGTATTTGCAGAATGAAATCTTTCCTCCTTTTAGTGTTCAAATAGCTTCCACTGATGCAGGAGTGTTTTTTCAAACTCATTCCTTTGATAGTCTAAACCAGAGGTCACCAAGCGACTGAAAAGGAGTTTTCCTGACCTGCGACGCTGTTAAAGCAAATGACACAGCTTGAACTGCTAGTGCTTCTATTTGATCTTTCCCCCTGTTATATAATTAAAACTCCCTTCTCCAGTTTTAATTTTTTCTGCTAGGGTACCTGGTTGTTGTATTTTTGTTTTACTCTTGAAAGAGACTTAAGGGTTAACAGGATTTTGAGTAAGACTTGTTAAGTCAATCTAAACAACCATTAGCTGGAGAGCAACTTTTTTTTTTTCTGGGTACTTTTCTGTTTTGCATTATTGCCATTACCTTAATGTCCTCTCGTTTTCTAATCATCATTTTGTGCCCAAGTAGGCATACCGCTGTTATTAATATCAACATTTGAGTCTTAATCCTTCATGGGGTGTTTTTGCCGTTCAGGTGTTTGTCATTTATCTTTGTTAATATTTCTAGTGGCTGCCAGCTGGGGACAACTAGTCAGCTCTGAAATTGGGCAGAGGAACGGCATGAGAATTTTATTACAGAGTTGCCGGGCGACTTGGTCCTGAAAAGATTCATTATAGAAGATGTGCCACTTTGTTTCAGCAGACGTCTTTACCCACCACTGCCACCACCACAACCGCCTGCCCCCCTTCATCTCCCTTAAAAAAATACAAAAAAACTGACTTTATTTAAGACAAGGAGGCTTTGTTTTATCATGCGAAAGGCTTGTGAAATTCTTCAGCTCTCAGTGGGTTAACAGGGGAACAGGAGCCGAGTTGTAATTGGCCTATTTAAGGTATTTTGCATGTGAATGGTGTTCTAGTGAAGCATTACTAAGTCTGTTGTGAGCGGCACAGTGATTAGAATTTAGATTAGGGAAAACACTTTCTGTACTTTATCAACTACACTAATTAGTTCAGTTGCTGGAAGTTAACTTGAAGTATCGATAAAGTTGGAATTTTACTTTTCCTCTCTCCCTCTCACTTCGTTCAGACTCTCGAGCCAGTCCTCTGCAGGGAAAAGTCCGGCACTTTTACAGAAATTAACGAACCAACATGCACTTTTAGTTGCTGAATAATTTAACTTAATTAAGAGAACAATGTTTTCTGTGCAAAGTTTAATCAGGAGATATGCTCGCTGTGGGTAAGTGTACTTTCACAATAAAGAAAGGCAGCCCAGTCAAGCAATATATTTTACACCGTGCTGTCAGATTCCAGATTTGCAGGTATTTTAGGGGATCAGCAAAGCGTGTTTTCTTTTACTAAAATGTAAGAGCTAAATGTCAGTAAATGTAAGAACTGAACGTGTTGTTTATGTAGCAGTGCTTTTTTGTTTTACATTAAAAGAGTCCTTTAGTGAGATTTCACATCATCTTCCTTGGTGTGGGGGAATTAGACCAAAAATTAAAGAAATTTCTTACAGTAGTATGGAATAAATATATGTGAATGTCTATGAGATGCAGTATGTGCAGTGACCACTTCAAGAATTTGGAGGGTTCTGTCTCTATAAATTACACAAAATTCAGTATGACCTTTTTTTGTATATTAAAAATAGAAAGAAAAAACTGAATGTATTGAAATGTTTGTGTTTACTGTTTTATAAGAAAATTAAAAAATGGTGGGATTTATTTTAGCTTGCTTTAAACAAAAATAAACATTTTTAAATGTATTTGTATAATTATTTAGATGCACGTGTCTGTGTAGTCACACTTCTCCTGTTCTTTTGAAATACACCTGTAAAGCTTGTGAGGACACTTGGGAAGGTCAGAATCATTCTGGTTGTTTTGTTGTTTTTTTTCTCGAGGCTCATGTATGTTTGTCTTGTGTTTTCAGCCGAGCCTCCTGGGAGGAGAGATGGGCTTGGGCAGTCCGGGGGCTATTTCACCTACGAAGCCAGGCTCGCAGTATTATCAGCACTACTCCAGTAATAATCCGCGGCGGAGACCACTGCACAGCGACTCAATGGGTGAGCTCTGGGGCTTCCGAGCTGCATTTAGCTCTTCACCCTTCTCCTTTCCCACGTACCGTATCCCCTGCTGCCCCCCAGAGCAGGCTTGTAGCTGACCAGAGACCTTTAGTCAGGTACACACTGAAGACAATTTCAGAGTCTGTGCCCTTGGAGTTGTTATAACCTTCTGCCGTTCAGCAAACTAAGTGTACAGCTTCACAATCCTTATAAATCCTTTCCTAACAATCTGGATTTGCTGTTGTTCTCCATTTTCCTGTTTGTGTTTGTTAACTCCAGATACTCATCTTTACCAATTATGTTTGTGCTGGGAAAAGACATTGGTTCTAAATGTAACTAATACTATATATATTTTATTTTAGTACTAAATATGTTTGTATTCACAAATTCACTAATACTCACCTATAGATAGATTTCATGAACTACATACTCTGAGTATTTTCAAAAGTGTGCTATTAAAAGCAGTTTCTTTATATTACCAAGTTAAATCATAATTACAGATTTTATTCCTCATATATAGCATTGTTGCACTGCATTTTTAATTTTCTTTGAGGTGCTTTAGATTAGTACTGTAGATAACACGAAATGTACTTTTAAAGCCCCATCTCATTTGTAACATTTTCTACTTTCTTTTGTGAAATAAATACTGTTTTGTAATGATTCCATTTAATGTTAATAAATTCATTAATACTAAGTTTTACATATAATGATTTTTTTTCTTCTTATTTTTAAGCTTGATTTTACGGAGCCAGAGAATACATTATAATCCCACATAAAATACATTCATTTATGGTGAAGTAACTGAACCTTTCAAATGTTGCATCAATTTTTAGTTAAGACTTCCTTTTGAACATTTGCAGTCCTCATATTTCCTGTTTTAGTCAAAAAGCTCTTCCGATATAAGGGGCTCTCCAGCTACTGTGTGCCTGAACAGGATTCTGAAAGAAAAAAACAGGCCTTGATGTGACAGCCTTGAGGGGCTTTCAGAGCAGTTTTTACATTCCTTTTCATTGAAAGTAAAAACGGCAAGTTCTTCCTTCTTTTCCCAATGTAGCAATAAGAAACTTTCGATCGTTTTTTGTTCTGATGAAATAGTTCGAAAAAGGTTCTGCTAAAAAGAAACAATAAATTTATTTGGATAATAAAGAGCAAAGATATTCTCTGTTTTTTTACATTCTTGCTCTGTTTGAATTCAGCCTGCCTTTGTCTGTAATAAGTGAGACTTGCCAGTATCGTTTTTATCCTTATGTCCCTGCTCACCATGCTGCCTGTATTTTGCTTTGCATTTTTAACAGCTTTGTACAGCCATGTGTACCCCAGAGTTGAATAAACACCAGCAACTTGCCCCTTATAAATCATTCTTCGTAATTGCCTTTTTTTTTTTCCTATTCAGAGGTCCAGACAAAGAAAGTCCGGAAAGTTCCCCCAGGTTTGCCATCCTCAGTAAGTTTAATGTTTTTATTATTTCACTTGTTCATTCTGGTATTATTGATGTCAGACATTCACTGAGTACGTTCTACGGCACTGTCGTTTGGCTTATTTTATCAGTGCGGCCACTTCAAACAATGTGGATCATGAAAGCAGAAAATTCTAGAGAATTTAAATGATTGAAAATAGGGTCTTTGACTTAAAAATAAATTATTCCCTGTATAACAGTGGTGTCAGATTTTAAAACCACTTTCACCTTTATCGGCTCGATCCCAAGTACAGCTGGAGTACAGTGCACCCATTGTCATTGAACTAAGTGATGTTGGATATCTTCAACTTCGTTAGCGGTCAGACTGTGGTTTGTGTTGAGCTTTGCCGTGGCGCGGCATGCTTGTTTATTGTCCTCTGTTTCACACGCGCTCGTGAACCCACGCAAACAAAATCCATAGTAAATACGCAACTCTGAATAAAAAATTAAGCACCAGTCCAGCTTGTTTTGTGCAGTGAATCTGATCGGTTATCTTCAGTCATTGTTCCTGTGTCATCGAATATCGACCTTAATGTTAGGTCGAAAGAAATTTCAATAAATGAGTAAAGTTGACCTTCAGCGCCAAAAGCTGGTTACATTTGTCTTTGCAATGGAAACTGGATGGAACCAGTTGGCTTTGTGACACTAATATCTGGAATCCACTTTAATCACATCACATGAGCGGCTAGTTTATGTGTTTGTTTATTTTTATTTATTAATTTTGCTATAACTGTGGCAACCATCGGAGTGGGCTAGCTGTAATCCTCGGATTTAGATCATAAGCTTGCATCACAGTTTTACTCGACGATGGTGAGGATTTTGCGAAAGTGATTGTTATAGATGAGCCCGGTTCCCTATCCTAATCCAGCTTTGTGTTGGCTGTTTAACGTCCAAAGTAGCTGGGTTTGATTTGAAGTTATGTTTCTGTTTGTTTTGTATATGCCACAAAATCCAGACCTTCAGAAATAACATGTGCATTTGTGTGTTTCTTGGGGAAGGCTTTAAAATGTACACCATTCTCATCTACTGGACATTAGTATTCTGGCCTGTGATGTAGCATGAATATCATTGCTGGCTAACCAGAGCAAGATAACTACCTCTCTTCAGTATTACCAAGAGTAACATCTTGGGCTCTTGGGATCTCTGAATTCCCTATGCATATGCGTGTGTAGGCTTTATCTTTTTAAATTTTAAATTTGACATATTTGGACGTTCATAAACACCCTTGATTGCAATTTGGTGTTTTCGGAAACAAGTCAATTTATCCCATTTCAAACTTAGCAGGTGGGCAATAAAAGCAAGGTTTTGACATTGTTTTATTGCATTTGATTCTTAGAAGCTGTTATTTTATTTGGTGTCAGTAAGCTTCTTAACATTGTAAGAAACACATTTTATGAAAACATTTTTGTATTTATTTTGAATGGCGTGTTAAAGCTTTCTGAGTATAATAATTAAACTGTACAAATTAATCTAAATTTAAAAAAAAGAATTGAAAAGTAAAATCAACCATTAGAAATGATTCATTCATGTTGAAGAAACTCAAATCAATATAAATATTAGGATGAATGTTAGGGGATAAAATCAGAGTTTTCTTCCTTTTAATATTTAAAGCAAAGTAACATTTTATAAGTTGAAAAGACCTCTGATTGTGCTTTTTGTCTGAATTAACATGTTCATTTATATTAAGTAATTATTAATTGAGTATGAAATATAATTCTGCTTTGGCTTTAATTTTGCAATGTCGTATACTGGCTCCTTTGTCAGTCTTACTGGAAAGCACTGGTTATTTTAGTTTAGTTTAATTACAGAAAGTAAAATATCATGAATTGTATTTAGTTATTTTTAAAATGATTAAGAGACCAGTGGCCAACATTACTAGATCATATGTGTTTTTTCAAAGTTGAACTTGCATTTCTAATAACAGCAGGCTTTACTTTTCACCATGGACAAAAATAATAGCAGAAATGTTATCAATAAATTAAGTCTTTCAGAAGTTATTTTTTTAAAAGATGTAATTATTTTAAGGCAGCAAAGTAAAAAATGGATATGGCTTTTTTTTTCACTCACACTGACCTAAGTTAATGTAAAATCATGCCACTATTTATTTGTGAAACAGGTTAAAATTATTTTACAGAGAAATAGGAGGATTCTTTCAAATTGATTCACTTTCACATATCAGCTCTATATATAAAGGCTATATTTACAATGGGGGTAAAAATGCTTTTACTGTAGTTGAGGAAGTACTAGTAAGCAGCTACATGAGCTATACAGTGAGGACAGAAATATATAGATTTACATCTATAGGACCTAGGACAAGGAGTATGTGGGCGTTAGTGCAGTTTCTGCCATTCTTGGCTCAAGAATTGTGTCTTTCTAAACTATAGACATTTTGCAGCAGGATTTGAAAAAATGTCCCCTATGAAGCCTTGTCTTTTATCTTTGGTGTCACTTTCTACAACAGAGACCTAAAACGTTGAACACAATATTAAATATTGAATATTAGGACAGAGTGTCTGCCATGTCTGATCTTCCTGACATGCTGTTGTCATTTGAAACAAAGCCCCTTGTTACTTTTTTCTCCTTTAAATCATTTTCCTAGTTCACAAACCATTCTATTGTAAGCCAAAATGTTTGCAAAGTTAATTTACTTAAACTACAATTATCCTGTCACTTCAGGGAAACCTTGAAATAATGTGGTAATCAAAAGGAAATTAGTTCACATTAGGCGGAGTGCAGTTTCTCTTGTAAATGTTTTTTTTTCTACATTGGCCTTTTCTTATCACATATGTTATAATGCAGGATAAATGCTGTATGTTGACAATTTTTGTCGCAGCATGCAAAACAAAAACTGCATTACTGTCACTGTGGTTTGAAGAGTCGTTTAAGTAACATTGCGGTACACTTGTCACTTTATTTGTGGTTTTTTTTTGTTTCACAGTTCCTTTTGCATCTTTTTTAGATTGTGATTAGATTTTTGGGTGTAAATCCCCCTAGGAGGCAAAATCATTTTTTTATCTTAAAAATAAAGTGGATTGATGCTCTTACTGTTCACACCCATGTGCTCAAATCCACAAATTTGATTTTTATTGTCACGTTCTTATTAGAAGTTAAACATAACGGAGAACATAACCAGATGTACAATTTTATTTTTGCCCTATGTTATTCTGGGCTTTGTTATCCAGAAAAGTGAGCAGTGAAACAATACTGGAGAGAACATTTGGTACGTTAATGTTGTAATGATTATTCTTTGCTTTGAAATTCTTTTCTATCTCCGTTTTAATAGCAAATTCAGTTTATTTCATGTTTTGATTATATTGTAGGACTGAGGCCGTGACTGTTTCAGATCTGTTTCCAGTTCTGAGTAGTACTACTTGATTTTTGTTAGAAATTAATTCATTTAACTGGAGAATTATTATCTGAATTGAAAGTGCCGGCATTTTGAACTCCTCAATCCAGGTCATCTCCTTTTGAGTTAGTATGTGTTTGGCTATTTCTTCATGATGGCTATTTTAGTTCCTCTGAATTAATATCTGATTTTGTTTAAGGTAGACAGCGTTAATTAAATTAAGCTGGGTCTACCAGAAGGCACAATAGGGATGCATTCTCACGTGGGCCGTGAGGCTTTTTCCTGAGCTTTTCTGCCCCCTTCAGGCTCTTTTTGGTAAAGCGTTTGGTCTGGATTTTTGGGGGGATTTCACTCTTAAGCTGGTGGAAAGCTCGAACAGTTTTCTGTAATAACATGTACTCTAATTTAACGATCAAACATGCAAGAATTCTGTTTACTTATTGATATCTTTTAAACAAAGGCACTTCCTTCATGTTAGCATGAATACAGTTGGAGGGCTGACATTTCTGCGAATAAGTGGAAGTTGTCACCCACTTAATTCCTTTCAGAGCATTTCTTGTTTCCGCTGTCTCGCTTCATATGTTAAAAATATAACTATGCTTAACATCTCCTTGATACACACACGCAAACTTACTTTTAAATTCTACATCCTGAGACAAAATATTAAACAGATATGAACATGTTTAGGTATAACGTGCCCTGTTTTTATGACAAAGACAAATTGCAAGTTTATGCATTTTAAAAATCATGGACACCGCAGGTTTATGTGGCTGGGATAGTTTATTGACGTTTAACTGTGCTCTTGTGGTTTCCGCAATGCTGTCAGCATATGTCGTGCAATGACATTTTCAGACTAGAGAGCCTTGCGCACACACAGCCTTAAATTCACGGCACTTGGCTTGTCCCTAGTTCCCTAAACATCCAGTAGGCAACATAAACTTTATTGTTTGCTAGCCCAGCTGCCCCCACTGTCTCACAGTTGCTTTGCTAAGAGATATAGAGGGCAGGGGGGAAAGAAAATGGAGCCTCAAAGTTCAGGTTGAGTTTCCTGAAAGTGGAAGAAGAAAGCAAGAAGAGGGGAGTGCTTCAGGTCTATTTTCAGGATGTGTGGATTAGCAGATATCAGGCGGGCTGATGGCTTGGCTGGCAACCAAGGGAAGTGAAAAATGATTCTTCTCTTTACCTCCCTTCGTTTTCTTTCATGTAGCTGGGAACTGCGTAAAATCGTGAAGTGACATATAGAAAGGCTTGTGCCATATAGAAAGCCTTGTGCCTAATTCCCATGGACCCTGCTGTGAGAGCCAGTGCCCCTTGTGGAGCTAAAGAGATGGTTATTATTTATCCCCCTGCCTTTCAGTCATTCTAAAACAGGGCCCTAAAAGGAATCACTTGACACATCGCTAATCGCTTTGGTATATTGCAACAGATTTTAATAACTGCAGACGGAAATGGATTTGGCTGTCTCTTCACCTCATTTTTTTTTTCTTTTTGCTTTTGATTTTCCTCAGTGGGTTCAGCGCCAATGCGAACGTTTGACCCGGTTCTAAACCCAACTGTCACGGCCTTCCTAAATTCCTAAATTGTAACCTTTTTAGAATTTGGTCATTTGTGTTGGTCACCGCGCCGCAAAGCGAATGGCTGAAGCATAGAGCAAAGTTAGGTTTAAGTGTTGTGAAGTACATTGTTTTTTGTTCTTTGTAAGAAACAGAAACATATCTACTGTATATAATAGCTGGTTGGTTAGTTATGTTGTTAGTTATATTACTACATGTCTTAGGTGTAGGTAAAAGACAACTAACTTTTACTTAGTTGTAGTAAAAGGTACAATATTGTTTAGGTGTAAATAAATGAGGAAATATGTTGTTTTTTGTTCAGAAAAATGCTAGACCCTGTAGAAAGTATTTTTGTAGATGTCAGAATCTCCTGCCACATGCCCAGACTCCTTGAAACACAATAATATTAACATTTTATACCTACAGCATAAAGAGTTTACCATTTTTCCATATTTTTTTTCTTGCTTCATCAGAATTGTAGCAAAAATAAGTGCAGGTAGAGAACTGAATTCGACATTTGTTTCCTTTTCACTTTTATTTCAATTCCATTCGCTTGAATCTTTTCATTGAGTAGCCATTTTTCTTTTAAGTGCAAGCCATTTAAAACAAATAATGCTGTTGCTATTTTTATGCTAGAACATTTTTTGCACAACTCAAGTGTAGATGTATTTAAAAATAAATACTAACTGCTGTTTGTGATTGGGTTGGCTCTGGCATTGGTTCCTGGGGTGGAAATGGAGCGGAGTGATTTCCTAATTCAGAAGTTTGCTATAAAAAATGTGATTTTGATTTTGCTCTTAAACCTTACAGCAGTGAGCTGCATGGCGAACACCTGCAAAAGTCTAAAGAATTGGTGTGACGTGATCACAATATATAGCTTCTCAAAGAGCTTTCTTTACAGATAACATACAACAAGATGACTTTATTTTTCAGTGTAATAGGCCTAACAGCATTTATTGCATTGGTTTCTTCCAAATTTTAGATTGCACAATAGTCATTTTGATCTTTGGTATTGGAATTGCATTAGAAATAGCCACCTGTTCAAGAATGTGTAGCACAAGTTATTTAGAAGTGCTTTAAAATGTAAACTTTATTGTGTCATTTAAATCCATGTTTTATGTTACAAGACTAACCTCTTCTTTCTTTCAGCTGAGTATGTTGGCTGCACAGAGACTAAAAACACTGTAGCTCCACACTGATTTATGCCTTGTGATGCTGAAGAGAGTACCACACATTGTACTGTACATGTGTAACAAGGAAATTGCATTACATTTGCACTAATGTGCTAACAACAAAATGTAGTGCCAATACTATCTCCCACTTAAAGCCGCACACATTCCAGGCACACCTTGGTATCTTGATTTTCTTGTGTGCGTGTAAAATTATCTTAAAGCAACATTTTAGCAGTGAATACACTTTAATTGCTTGAGTTTTACATTTTCTGTTCTGATAAAGACTGTTACATGCAGTTTGCTATTCTTGTATTACTATAGTTGTAAATAGTGGTTTCAAATTTCTTGCATTTTCTAGTTAGATTACAAGCAAAATACAAAGTTGAGATAACATTCCCATAAACAACATAAGCTTTTTTATTGACCCTTATGTTTGCAGCATGATACTCTGCACAATGACCATGTGAATAGCTGAACAGATTTAAGTCCAGAACTCTCTAGAGAAAGGGTTCTCGCTATGCAGTATGCTTCAGTTAACATGACCTGGGAAAGAATTGTGAGTAAAATGTTCTTAAAATACAAGAATTACTTAGCTGAAATATTATTTTTTATTTTTATGTGAAGTACAGTATATCCATTCATAATATATTTAAAAAGTAGAATTTTTAATTTTTGTGAAGCATAGCTGTGAAACAGCCTTACTGTGAATAGTAAAAAATACTCCCTTAAGTGGCTTTTTGTTGTAAGCACACACATGAAGGTATTTTTGTCATATGTGCACATTATTTTCTTTAGACATTCTTTTAATGAAAACTACTTCAGTCAGGTTCCTGCAATTCACTGGCTGCTGTAGCATGCAAAGTCTGGTTGGTTTATTACCTATGTCGAGTAAGATGTTTTGGACACTGTGTTGCATATAAAGGAAATGGAGTCAATTTCCTCTCCTGGGTTGAGCACAGAAAACACTCATCCAGGAACTCTGGATATATCAAGCCACTTGTGAGATGTCTTATGTCTTGAGGGTGTCCATCTTGAGTCAGCTTTTATTGAAGTAGTTAAGCTGACCAGCAGGGCTGGTGCAGCTGTGCGTGTGCTGTATTTGACGTTTGTATCCAAGGTTCGTTTGGGATGTCAAATACTTACCTCTCTGGAAAAAAAATAATAAATAAAAGCCTAAATAGTGCGAATGAGAAATAAGAAAGATTGTTTTTGTGGCTTTTGTATTTGGCTTTTCTCCCCCTTTTTGAACTAATGCCGCCTTTAAAAATGTCACCTTTAAATCTTTAATGTTCCTTCTGCGTGCACTGTTTGCAAATTTAATATTAACTGAACAGGGTCCAATAAAATCCAGAACATTAGATCATTTATTATGAACCTTGATCTTATCCACACACACTCATTTTCACTTCCGCCCATGTCGGCTGGTCTTTTGTGTTCCACAGACAGAAGAGTGCTGTGGTGTAACCCATGCACCTATATTAAATTCACATCAAAGACAACAGACTTCTATTAATGTTGATTTAAATTACACTTGTGGTATTTTTATTCCTCTGATCCCTTCCATCGTTCTTCAGTACTGTCCGGATGTGCTGTTCGCAGAGGCTGCATTCCAAAAACAAGATTGTGCTGTGCTCGCCAATTCCAGCTCTATCCCCTAACATAACCAAACACTGTGCATCTTGGAGCAATGCCTGCTGTTTGATCCCATCGAACTTCCCCTCAGCTCAGCATTATTCACAAAACCTTTTGCTTCCATTTATTGGTGCTTTTTTTTTAACTGGAAGGAAATAAACAGCCTTAAAAGTTGCAAAATGGAAATTTAAGGCCCACAGTTGTTTGTCTCCATTTTTCAAATATTTATGAGGTAAAATGTACTGGCAGGAATAGCTTTGTGAATATAGCCCCAGGTGTCCTTGTATCCAGTAGTCCGTAGAGTAGCCAGTAGTGCTGCTGTAGCATCTGTTTCTATAGACTACGGCAATGATTTATTGTCTTATTTTTTTGACGTGGTAGTATTTTTTGTTTTATTCAACAATTTAATGTGGCTATTTTATTAAATCTGTGAAAGTGTGTACACCCACACCCATATACTGTATGCTTTGGTAAGGTGATGTGACTATTATACATTATTTTAATACAGTCTTTATCAGGCTTGGACAAATGCACAATTCATTCTTTTTTTTTTCTTTTTTACATACATGTCTGCTTTTTTACACATTTCGTTTGCCAGCACTTGTTCTTGTGGGGTTTATTGAGCTCAGCATTACGTTAAACGAAAGGTACATTGTGATCAAAAATGTACACAGGACATCTGAAAGACAATGCAGAAACATGCGTGTATATAGATGTGCCTGTCTGTCAATCATATCTGCCCATCAATCTAAAGCATTTCCTCTTTCTACTCGGCATGTTAGCAGCCCATATAGCTTCTGTTTCAATACCTGCCATCCAAGCCAGATTCATCAAGAATCTTTCACTTCTGAGTAGATGGGTAGCGAATGGGCACATACACCAAATTAGCGCACTATTGGCAAAGCTACAGATAGTATCATATTGGCTCTGTTTGCCCTGCCGAGTGTATTTTCACATAGAAGGCTTTTTAAATGCAGTGATTTACTTGGTGTATGATGGCAGGCTCAGGCTCCTGCTTCCCTGCTACTGCTATAACTCTCAGTTGAGGGAAGGCCACAGAGAAAAGGGTTAGCACCATTGTATGTGAGTGCTACTGCTTTGAATTGTGTTTTTTTGTTCTGTGATCGAAGTGACACGCTCCCTGTTAGAACCCAATAACTCCTCTCTGGACCCAAACAGAAAAAGAAATTGACGTGTAGTCTATGGCTGGAAGTATCTGTGTAAAGCCTTATGTGTGTTGCAAGGTACAGGCTGTTTTGTATAGTGGCAGTCCAGGTTCAATTAATGCAAAAGCTTAGTCTTAAAGGTTTTCAGATGTGAATGTAGTGTTACTGCTAACAAAAACAGCCGAGAGGACTGAATGGCTTGTAGAACAGCTTGCAAGTACTCATTATTAGATATAAATATGGTAGAAATGACCAGAGTTAAAGAAACCAGCTATAGAGATACATGTAGAAATCTTGCTTCTGTTGTGTTTCATTTTCCACGTTCTACGTTTCATTGCATATAGACACAATTTGGGATTAGCTTCATTTAAATCAATGTAAACCTCATTTGAATGTGCATGTTAAGTAGGGAAAATAATGTGCAGCCGCTTATGAGCAACAGGTCCACATAAGTAGAGTTAAAGCTTTGAAAACTTTTATTTTTTCCTTATATTTCAAATGTTCTGTTTGTGCAAAAATCACAGAATCACCATAAGGGCTGCTTTGCATTTTTAATTTAGTAACTAACATATGAATAAATTTGCATATTAATTAGTTGCAGATTAAATCATGCATACATAATTGCCTCCTTACTGTGTTTAATGTTTGTCAGAATCGGCAGCCTGAGTTGATGGATGTCATTTGAAGATTACAATTTGACGTACCCTTGGAAATATTTGAGCAAATAATGCAAGATTTGAAATACCAAAATTAGCTAAAATTATAGAACAATTACTAATAAATTCTTGGAGGGAGAGGTGCAGTTCCCTTATAGTAGCTGTTTTCCATGCACCAAATCATTCCCTATTCATAATCATTAATGCACCTCTTAATTACCCTGCATATGCAAATTAACACTTTCAGCACTGGATGTCTTTAGTGTACAATGTGTAAAATTAAATTAAGGTTTGTATAAAATTCAGATCAGTTCATTAAAACAAATTGAGGTTTATGCATGACATTTTTTCTTGTTTCATTTAAGAAAGCATTTGCGTGATCCCTTGATTACATTGTACGCAGGGAAATAAAGCTGATTGTAAACACAATGTGGTGTGCGTTTTTATGTAGTGGCTGTCCTTGCATGTGAATATGTCAAACATGTACAATACATAATGTGAATATGTGTATTGTTTTAAATAATTATTATGCAGAATATATGAAACAGATTCTGTCATGTAATAATATTTAATAGCAAATATATTTTTTTCTTTGTAGTGTAGTTCCATGTATCATAGATTTGCTTATTTTGTTATTTATCATTCAGAACAATTTTCTAAACTTAACATTTGTCCTAACTAATTTGAACTGTTTGGAACCAATAAAAGATTTGTAGTTTAACAAAACAAATGACAAGACCTTTCTGTAGGTTTTTTGGGCATTGTAGTAATCCAAATTCTGCTTCACTGCATTTTGAATTTTCATTCCAATAAAAATGAGTACAACTGATGAATCCAGTAACCAATTAAAGAAACCTTATTTTTTGTTATATACACCAACATTTCCATTATATTTTCTGAGTTTTGATTTTCAAGCATAAACCAACCAGAATATTAATACGTGTCCAAAAAATTTAATGATCAAAATAATCAAAGTCAAAACAGGTGCTTTTTTATTCACTATATGCAGTAAAAAGTGGAAAGATGGAGTAGAACATTCTTCTGTATCAGACATGTTCATTTTTCTTGGTAGTAGCTAAAGAACAGGTGCTTTTTGAATATGCGTACTTGTTTTTAGCCTAACCACTGTACGTACTGTAATTACATGAAAAGCTGCAAGTGTTTCTGCATCTGAATCTTGCAGTTTGGAATATAAGTGATGACAAAAGCTATCAGTTAGGCCAAGATTGATATTTTACAGGTGTTTTTTTTTTTGGGAATGAAAACAGCTGAATGCTTGCTTTTGAGCAAGGTGTTGATATTTTAGTAGCGGCCAGTGGATGAATTGTGAAGGCCACAATTATTAAAAGCCTGGCGTTTCAGAATGACATGTTTGCTTAGTGTAAGAAGAAAAAGGTTCACTATGGCAATAGTTTGAAGTGCCTTGTAAAAATGTAAAAATGGTGATACCCTCTTTTGATATATATATACATATTTCTATTGTATCCTGTGATTGGTTGCAGGGAGCGTGGAGCAAATTGCAGTGTCAAACCATGACATTACATCCATTGTACATATCATGTTATTCCTTACTTTGATCATGTTTCACTTAAAATCATTTTTTTTTCCATTTAGAACAATTTTGAATGTGTTTTTTTGGGGGGCGGTGGCAGGTTTGATATGTTTAATGAGAATACATTTACAACTGGACTATTTTATAGGTA